>NC_045494.1:0-84962 GCF_009650955.1 Corvus moneduloides
GTCATGGTCAGGGTCAGGGCTAGGGGTTAGGGTTAGGTGGGGAGGGTGCTGGCATTGGCTCAGCATTTGGGATTATTGCCTCCAACTGTGGGGAGGGTGCTGGCATTGGCTCGGCATTTGGGATTATTGCCTCCAGCTGTTGGGAGGGTGCTGGCATGGGCTCAGCATTTGGGATTATTACCTCCAGCTGTGAGGAGGGTGCTGGCATGGGCTCAGCATTTGGGATTATTACCTCCAGCTGTGGGGAGGGTGCTGGCATGGGCTCAGCATTCAGGGTGATTGCCTCTGGCTGTGGGGAGGGCTGCTGCCTGTGGCTGCTTTTGGGGAGAAAGGGGTGTTGTTTGGGGTCCTGGTTAAGGTTAGGTTTAGGGAACAGGGCTTGTGTGTCATACCCCTTGTGTTTGTTGTGTAGTGTGTGATTTTTGAGCCCTTTCTCTTTATTCCCTGGACTCCCCCCGGGCTCTTGGCCTTTATTATGTTCTCCTGCTGCCTCCTCCTTGGGCTCTTGGCCTTTATTATGTCCCCCTGGAATGTCCCCCTGGGCTCTCGGCCTTTATTGTGTCCCCCTGCAGTGTCCCTCCTTGGCTGCCACCCTCTGTGTGTTTTTCTAACCTTTTTTGTGTGGGTGTTGTCCTTCCATGGGGGCTGCGGTGTTCTCCTGGTGCTGGGGGGTCTGCCTGCTGCGGCTGGGTGGGCTAAAATGGTGGCCTGAGGGGTGCTGTGGGGTGGTGCATAAATGGCGGGAAGGGGGGGCTTGCGGGGGGGGGCGCCCTGAGGGGAGCCGCAATGGCGGGAAGGGGGGCCGTGAGGCGGGAAGGGGCGGGGGGTACCCTGAGGGGAGCCGCAATGGCGGGAAGGGGTGCCGTGAGGCGGCGGGGGCTGCCCTGAGGGGACCCGCGGGCTGCAAGGGATGGGGGGGTACCCTGAGGGGAGCCGCAATGGCGGGAAGGGGTGCCGTGAGGCGGCGGGGGCTGCCCTGAGGGGACCCGCGGGCTGCAAGGGATGGGGGGGTACCCTGAGGGGAGCCGCAATGGCGGGAAGGGGTGCCGTGAGGCGGCGGGGGCTGCCCTGAGGGGACCCGCGGGCTGCAAGGGGTGGGGGGGTACCCTGAGGGGAGCCGCAATGGCGGGAAGGGGTGCCGTGAGGCGGCGGGGGCTGCCCTGAGGGGACCCGCGGGCGGCAAGGGGTGGGGGTACCCTGAGGGGAGCCGCAAAGGCGGGAAGGGGTGCCGTGAGGCGGTGGGGGCTGCCCTGAGGGGACCCGCGGGCGTCACGGGGCGGGGGATACCTTGAGGGGACCCACAATGGCGGGAGGGGGGAGCGGCGGGCGGCGGGGAGGTGCGGTGGGGCGGTTTGAGGCGGCGGAGCGGTGCGGGACCGGCGGGGGGGGCGGCGGCGGCTCACGGGGGGCGGCGGCGGCTCACGGGGGGCTGGCGGGTGGCTGCAGGCGGCGGCGGGTGGCTGTCGGCGCCGGCGGGTGCCGGACCGGTGGGCTCCGGGTGGCGGCAGGTGCAGGAGCGGCGCGGGACTGACGGGGGAGTGGTGCCGGGGGCGGGAAGCGCTGTGAGGGGAGAGGGGCGGGGCTGGGGGCGGAGCGAGGGGCGGGGCTACATTACGCGCGCGCGAGGGAAGGGGCGGAGCGTCATGACGCGCGCGGCGGGGGCGGGGCCGGGGGCGGAGCGGCGTGACGCGCGAGGCGGGGGCGGTGCCGGGGGCGGAGCGGCGTGACGCGCGACGCGGGGGCGGTCCCGGGGGCGGTGCGGCGTGACGCGCGCGACCGGGGCGGTCCCGGGGGCGGAGCGGCATGACGCGCGAGGCGGGGGCGGTCCCGGGGGCGGAGCGGCGTGACGCGCGCGACCGGGGCGGTCCCGGGGGCGGAGCGGCGTGACGCGCGAGGCGGGGGCGGTCCCGGGGGCGGAGCGGCGTGACGCGCGACGACGGGGGCGGTCCCGGGGGCGGTGCGGCGTGACGCGCGACGCGGGGGCGGTCCCGGGGGCGGAGCGGCGTGACGCGCGAGGCGGGGGCGGGGCCGGGGGCGGAGCGGCGTGACGCGCGCGACCGGGGCGGTCCCGGGGGCGGAGCGGCGTGACGCGCGAGGCGGGGGCGGTCCCGGGGGCGGTGCGGCGTGACGCGCGCGGCGGGGGCGGTCCCGGGGGCGGAGCGGCGTGACGCGCGCGGCGGGGGCGGTGACCGGGGCCGGGACCGTGTGACGCAAGCCAGGGGGGCGGCGACCGGGTGCGGGGGGGCGTGACACGGGCCGGGGGGGGCGTGACGCATGCGTGTGGGGTGGGAGCCTGTGATGAATGGGGGGTAGAGCTTAGGATGAGTGAAAGGTGTGGGTGGTGTGTGTGCGCACCGAAAAATTGGCTAATTAACTAATTATCCAATTATCTAATTCAATTAATGCTCCAGCTAGGATATATTAGATTTGACAAGGAAATTCAACTCATTTCCTTGACAGAGAATAGTCAAAAACAGCAGTGAGCAATGGCTACAAGAGCCTACAAGAAAGATGAGGAGAGACTGTAAGAGTGGAGTGACAGTGACCCACAAAGACCGTGCTGTACCCCGGCCCGTGCGTGGTCCTGGCACTTTTCCTGCATTCTGATTTTCTGTTCAGAAGTCACTATGTGGCCAAATCTCTGGGTCTGGCTGAACGGTGTTTAGTGCAGAACTGATGTGATGGTCACTCGGAATCGCCCAGAGCAGAAGCCAACTTGCAACTCTGGTGAAACTCAAGTGACACCAGCTGAGGCACACGCTCCAGATAACACACTGTGGGTGTGCCAGGGTCAGGGGCAAATGGTCAGGGCTTACCTTCTCCTAGTTTGAGGCCTAGTTTGGCAGCAACACAACATTCCAGTGCAGGATCAGTGCCAAAGGGAAGGGCTGCACAGATGCCCTGAGCCCCAGTCTCTGCATCAGCAGCAGTGGGTGGGTGGACCTCACCTACTTCCAGATTCAAATCCATTTGTTTGTCACTCCTGCTAGTTTATAGGCTCTGAAAGCTCATTTCAGCTGTTCAGAGATAGCACTAGCTGGTCCATGGATTTAAGGAAGCAGACAGTCTTTGGGAATGTGTGTTGCCATTTGAGACTTGTCCAACAAAAGGGGCACAGGAGGAGGACAGGTGTTAGGGACCGAGTCCGGAGAGCTGGCAGCATAAACGACACGTACACCGATACGATTAAGCATCCTTCTCCCTTTATTGTTCAACTATGCCGACTTATATCTACTTTTGCAAAGATTCATGCCCAGTCCCTCTAGATGGCCTCTAATCAGAGGGGGAGCCAGGCAGCTGTATACCTTGCCAAGGACTCTCAGGGCTGCCTGCAGTCAGGGGCCTGTTCAGGGGCTTTTCCTCAGCAACCCTGCATTGTCCAATCTTTCCAGGGGTATCATATGCCCTTGTTCCATAAGGAATCCCTCTACAGACAGGGAGTTGTCACCAGCCCCGTGCTCATGGGCTGCAGGGGACACCTGCACTGAGGAGGAAATGGAAACGGGAAAGAGGGAAATGCAACCGGATGGGACGCACCTCTGGCACCACACCTCCTCTTGTTCCTGCTGTCCTGGAAAGGCCCAAGTAAATCCAGTCCCTCAGACCTTGCATCCCTGAATGCCAGGAGAGCTGGTGTTTTACCCAGATCCCAGTGCCCTGCACGGCTGCGCTGACACGAGCGCAGGCCGATCGCTCCGCCCAGCACCATCCCTCATTTGCCTCCCACGGCTCCCCAAGTGGCCCCAAACCACCCCAGCGTGTCTGTGCCGGGGCCAGGGCCTGCCCCGAGCCCGACCAGAGGCTGTCACCCAGCCCTGCACCAGCTCCCACCCCCGGGTGAGCTGGGAATGCACTGAGAGCTCGGCTCCCCGGGCTCCCCAGCACCCAAACCGGTCCTCAGACACACAGAAATGCCCAACCTGCCCCTCTGGGCACAGCCAAACACCACAATTCCATCATCCCCAAGGAACTCTGGCACTTGCCTCTTCACCTCTGCCCATTTCCAGTAGCCGAGGCTAGGACCGGCCTGTCAGAAAGAGCATCCCCTAGGCAGTTCATCCCAGCCCAGAGGAGAAGAGGAGCCTGTCCCTGACCCACACCATGGGCAGGACAAGGGGGGCCCTAGCTGGCTTTGCCTACTCCAACACCAAAGCTCTTGGTCCCAAAGATGGGGCGAGTTCAGTGGTTTTTCCTGTCCTGAAAGAGAGCAGAAAAGGGAAGTTAATCTCACTGTGGAATCCAAGACTCCTGCATTTCATATTTCTGCTCTGATTGCTCACCGTGCAGTTTTATCCATGGGAAAAAAAAGGAGAATGACACCATATCAAATAAAAAGTGCCCTTTTCCAGCATTTTTATTCCAGGCATTAAAAGGATGCTCATTTCTCTTCTAGCATTGTTTCCCTCATTTTAGGAGAACCGTTTTCATCCCAGACCCCACTTGTCAGTTATTCGATCCTCTGGCACTGGATTTGGACAAAGGAAGGGACGCACCCGGATCGCAGGAAATCACTGAGAGAAAACCCTTCCAAAACCTGACAAGAGAAAAACAACAGGACATGCAGGAAGACACATCCCTCATTTGCACGTCCGGAGTGTTTTTCTAAAGACTTCTCTGCATCTGGATGCTCTTTGCTCTTGGCTTTCTTCACAAGAATGCATTTGCTGCTAAACACGTCTCAGACCCTTACTTGATCGGGATAAGGTGGGATGGAGATGAAGACTCACACAGGGAATAGCCAGGGAGATGCAAGGCCTGGGAACATCAAGGACAGAGAAGAGATGGAACAGGGATTGTTTTTCTTGTTTAGAGCCAGCAGTGCTGTGAGCTTGGAGAACACACGGCACCGCAGGGATCCAGGGCAGGAGCGGGATAACTCCGGGATAAGGGGAATCTGCTCCCACTCCAGGGCTGTGCCAGTGAAGGAGGGGAATTTTTTAGTGCCTTCATTGCACACAAAAACCAAACCCAGCACCACCGAGCTGGACTTCCGTGAGCTGCAACACAAAGCAGCCCCTGGCCTTTGGGGGAACACAACCTCCCCGAGTCACGGAGCCAGGGGATGACACTTGGGAATGATCCTTGCTGCCTGCAGGCAAATCAGATGAGGGAGCCACAGGAGCTCTGGGGTTTCCTGCTCTTCCTGCAACGCCATCGGTCCAGACCAGGAGACCTTTCCTGGAACAGATCTTCCCTGTAAAGGGAGATGCACCAAAGCTCAAGCCCTCATTTAGAGACCCTTGGAAAAGCAAAGGTGAGAGGGGATTACCTGGAGCCCCAGGGGACCGAGGCGAAGGCGATGAAGAAGCAGACAGCAAAGTGCTTCCACTGCTTCTCACTCCAGCAAGGGGAACATCCCTGGAATTTCATGTCCAGCGTCTCTCCCAAGCCCCACCGGTGAACCCACACGTACTCCAGGACTGATCTCCTTCAAACTTCCAGCAGCACAGACCCACCGGGAGGAACTGCAATCCAAGGACACACATCAGCAACCGTCTTCCCGCTTGCCGCTCTCTCCACATTTTCCCTTTCCAGTGGGATGCAGGTGCCACCCCCCAGAGGCAGGAAAACTGCCTTGCAATCCGCTACAAAACCTGCCTGGAAAGCCCAGGATGCCCGGAGCCAGCAGCCGTTTCTCCTGGAGCGCCTGCTGACAGCCATTTGAAGCCTGCTGTGCCTCACAGCTGCTTTTCTGCCAAGGGCATTCCCATCTTTTCTTTTTTAGCCCAAATAAAGGTTTGCAAAGCTGAGTTTTGTGAGAAGTGCTTCATATTTGGATTATTCTTAACTTGGAGTTTCCCTCGGCACCAAAATCAGGGGGTAAACCCAACATGGCCTCAAAGGGCCATAAGATCCCAGATATCTAATCCCCAGTTCCCTCAGGATTGGTTCATTAAAGCTTTTCAGGGGTAATTTGGCAAACTTCAGGGTTTGGTGATTTCACCATCAAAGCCACATGAAACCTGTGCAAAAGGAACTTAACTAAAGCTGGCTAAAAGTGGTCCCTGCTGATGACTCATTAAAACACCCCCTTAAAAAGGAGCTAGGATTGATTCCATACTCACAAACCCCCCTTGCCACGATCGGCGCTCTCTGCCCGCCAAGGACACGGCACCGGGCAGGGACATTTCTCCCACTCCCCGGCAGAGACCTCCTCCTGCCACATCCAGGGAACCGCAGCCGCTCAGGGAACACCAACTTTGTCCTGGGCTGGGAACAGGACAGGGACAAGGAACACTTTGAAGTCATTCCCACTTCGGTGCTGTCCAGACCTGGCAGAAAGCGCTTCCCACACCTCTCCTGGAATTCTCTTCCCCGGCCCTTCCAGCTTCAGAAGGCTTCTGGGGGAGCCTCAACTTTCGGTGCAGCTCAGAAGCTGCACGCGCCTAAAGCATCCCCACGGGAACACGAAGCTTCCCTCGGGCATTTCGTTTCTTTATCCCAAATATTCTCCCCACTCAGCCACAATCTAGAAAGAACAAAAGGGAAAAGAAGGAAGACCAATTAATTCTGACGTAAGGAGTCTTGACTATCCCGACACACTGCCACGTGAAAAAACATCCCTGCCCCTCTAACAAATCTCTCTGATACTGTCTCCATTCAGGATCAATTATTTAAACGCTGTATTAAGGAGCGTAAGGACACAACGCTCGGAATTCTCAAAAAAGGCTCAGCTCTCGGCTACTCCAAGCACTTTCCCACCCAGGGAGCTGAGCTGTCCCAGATTTAAACGCCACGTTTGATCCAAATCCGATAGAAATCTGATCTTGTTTGGCTACTGAGCTTTCCCAAAAGCTGTGCAGTCAAGCCTGGAAATCCTCACTGAAGCCTTGCCATGTCACATTGGGATTTACCCTTGGGAAAACCCCACTCTGAGCACTTGGGTTTCAAAAGGTTGCACCCGATGTTACAGACGCAGAATTCCTGTGGGGTTTGGCATTTCCTGCACCTCCAAACACGTGAAAAGAATGAAGTGCAGAGTCCCAAGGCTCCATTATTGCCATTCTCCTCACATCCCTCTCCTCAGCTGCACGTGGCTTTGTGCCTCCTCTGAAGGGCTGGAAAGGAATTTGGGAACCCCCCCCTCAGCTCCTTCGGTTTTCAGCCTTTTCTCTGAGGCAGCCCAAAAGGCAAACAGGAAAAAAAAACCCCAGAAGTGCGCAAAATCCCAGCCCCTCCCAAGATGCAGCTCCTCACACCAAACCTTGGGAGAATCCCTGGTGCTTCCAACACCGCTGCAATCCCACCTGGAGCTGAGCTTACAGGGTGCTCTGCCTAATCCACATGCAAGCCTGGATAGCCCAAAGCCTGCAAGAAAAGAGGAGGCAAAGTGAAGGGGAGAGGGGAAAAAACGGAGTTTTGGGTTTTCCCCGTGTTTGCAACAGGATTGAAGGGCAGGATGGAGAGGTTTTGTGGAAAAGAAGTACCAAAGGCTGCTTCATTGCCAGCAATTAGCGCTGCTCAGGTTGAATCCAAGAGGACAAATGCACCAGGATCAAACAGGAGCGGCCGACAGGATGGGTTATGACACAGATCTGTGAAGCTGGAGCCTTCTTTCTTCTCCAGGGCTCTCCCAGAAATTCTCCATGGCCGGACGTGCTCCCGCTCTCCCCGCTGGGGAGGATGGACTTGGATAGCCCGGGTGACTGGTGAGCCTAAAACAAGAAAGTGATGCAGTGATCCAAGTGTTTTTCCTGAGGAAATGACATATTCTCTGGACCTGGGATAACCCATATCCCATGGCCTTCTCCAGGAAGGGTCCCAGCTGGATATGGTCTCCCAGAAAGGATTCCATAGGGGCTCACCTTTTGCCTGGAGCTTGGCTGAAGTCCTCAGCAATGCCAGGGAATGTGGCCATTGGAGGCTTTGGGCAGGATTTGGCTCATTTGCCTTTTTAGGCTTTGCTTCCTTCTCTCAGCCTTCCCACTGGATTGTGGCCTCCAAGGAATACGTAAAATCCCATTCCATTCCTATTCTTTCGGACAATTTTTTGTACCGTTCCTGTACAAAACGAGGCCCCCTGTTCGGATGCTTTTCCCCACCGTTCCCTGGCAGTTTTATCTGCCACTGCATTCCCTGCGTTGCTTGGGCTCTTCCCAGGTCTCTGAGCTCCTTCACAAGGCAGGAGATCGATTTGGCCCAGGAACTAAACCCTCCCGAGGAATTGTCTGATGCCATCTCCACATTTGACAGCTGATCCTTGTGCTCAAAGGATCCCTCTTTCTTCCCTTCAGCCAATTCCAAGGCTCGCTGCCCCCAGCTGGGATCAGTCCCCAGTCTGATCCCTGCACTCTTCCCTGCCAGGATCCTGCTCAGGAATCCATGGGCTACGAATGTAAGAATTAATTCTTCCCACCCCTGCCCACTTCTAATTCCAAAGGATTTGGTGTCTGCCTTACCCGGCTGGAGCCTGCTTCCAACTCTGTTCTTGCTGCTTCTGCTGCTTTCCATTTCCCAGGAATTCCACCGACGGAGCGACAGCATTTTCCACCTCCTCCAGGATTCCCTCTGTTGCGTTTGGGTGCTGGAAGGATATCAAAACTTTATTCCTAGTGCTGGGCTCTGCATATGGCCGAGAAAATCCCGGCCTCCACACAGACCCAGATTCCAAACTTTTTGATACATTTCAGCAAACCGAGAAATTCACCTTCCCTGCTTCTTCTTAAGGGCATCCTTCTCTTCCCTTACCCGGCGGGCTCTCTCCCACTGGGGGTGGGTTTTCCCCTTCCCGTGCTAATTAGTCCCTACTTCTAGGAGGTTTAGGTACCTTTCTTCCCTGCGAGGGATTTCTTAACACAGCTACCGAGGCTTTGGGAGTCTTCTTTTTCTCCTACTTTCTGCAAAAACACCCTGTGATCCACAAATGCCACAATCCAGACGCCCAACTTCAACAAGACATCCTTTTTACCTAAAAACACTCACTCTCAACTCTTAGATCTTTGGAAGTTTTACCCCCGCAAAATTCCTCTATCTTTCCACCACTGAATTCCTCAGTCCTGCTTCCAAGGATTTCTTGAATACCACGGGGCTTTTCTCAACATTTACCCCCATGACCTTCCCTATGTGCCCACTGCTCATCACCTCATTTTTCCCTCAATGTCTTCGTTCTCCACCCCAGAGAGTTCGTCAAGTGTTGCCCCCAAAATGTTCCCCATCTGTCCACTACTGAGTTCCCCATTTTGCCTCCAAAATATTCCTTCTGTCCCCTCCAGATTGCATCCACTTTTACCCCCAACATTTTACTTCCTCTACAATATTGATCAAACCTTTTCCATCCCAAAAATGTGCACTCTCTCCCTTAAACAGCACCTCAGCTTTTCCCTCAAAAACGCCCCAGAGAGAAACTCAGATTCAGCCCCCAAACTCCCATTTTCCTACACAAACAGTTCTTGTGGCCCCTCTCAATTCCCCCAGGCTTTCAGCTAAAGGAAGAACTGGAAGCCTATTCCCTCATCTCCGCCCCTGTTTTGCTTTCCCGGAAAACCTTGCGAACCCACACTTTCTCCAAGAGATCTGCTGGGAGTACTGCAAGGTTTGCTCTGTCAAGAGCGCATGGGGGGTTTACAGCACTTGTTCCTCTGCATCTTTACCCTTTCATCAGCTTTCCCCTGGAACGGTGTTGTGGGAGAAGCTTGGAATTACCAGAAATGGATCAGGTTCACATTTCTGCCCCACCAGTTTTTATCTGGTTTGAAATTCCTGGAATTACCCTCAAATGTGCCCTAGAACACTGCTGTGAAAGGATCAATGAGAAGAACAGCCTGAAAGCAGAAAACCACCTCCAGCAGCAGCCAGAATGATCCCATTTCTCTTCTTACCTGGTCCTGCCAGAGCTCCCAACAGCCATTCCCATTCCGAAACAAGAGCTGTGGAAGACATTCCTGCTGTCCGTGAGGGTGAGGTGGCAGTTCTGGATGTTCTTTGCTGTGGAACCAGACAACAAACAGAGTGTAAAGGATCTTGGTGGTCCCTTCCAAGCCAAACCAGCCCGTGATTCCATGCGTGGATCAGCACCTGTCCCAGCTCCATTCCAGAAACCTCCTCCCACTAACCCAGAACTTTCCTTTTGCTGCTCAACATCAGGGATTTGCTGCCGAGTGCCCCGAGCAGGGGACGCCTCAGCCTTCCCTGGGACCGCAGCATTCCCTGGGCTGCCTCAGCACTCCCCCTGCGCTGCTGTTCCACGCCGATCCCGTGGTCCAGCGCCTGTGCGGGCTGCAGTGCCGGGCTCTCCCCACAAGGCGGCAGCACCGGGAGCGAGCAGCCCCGGCCGGTCCCGCTGGCTCGGGGCAGCTGCGCCTTGAACCCGCCCTGAGCCGGCAGGGCCGTGAACACAACGAGCAAAAACCCCACCGATCCCCTTTATTTCACCCTCAGAGGCACAGGATCGCAGCATTTCCTGGGCTGGAAGGGACCCACAGGGAGCATCGAGTCCAAATCCTGGCCCTGCACCCCAAGAATCCCACCCTGTGCCCGAGAGCCTTGTCCAGACCCAAACTCTTCCCCCAAGATCCTGAAAACACAGCGGGGCTGGGATAAGGATGACAATGGAGGATTTTTTATATAGATCTCCTTGTATGATCGTTATATAATATTATTAGATAGTCCAGGACCCATCCCTGTGCCTGGACACCCATCCCTGTGCCGGGACATCCATCCCTGGGCCGGAATACCGATCCCCCGCGGCCCCCACCGTCCGCTCGGGGCTGTCCCCGTTCCCCGCTCACCTCCGAGCCCGGAGCACCCGCCCCGGTGCCCCCGGCCCGGCAGCGCTGCTCCCCGGGCTCCCCGCCATTGCCGCTCCCGGCGAGGAAGGGCGGAAGTCGCCGGTACCGCACCAATGTGGCTATTCGACCTTCTCAAGATGGCGGCCGGAAGGACCCCGCTCCGTCTATTCGACTGCCTGAATGCTCCCGCCTGCCCCAGGCGCCGCTGACCCCACAGTCGGTGTCCGCATAGCGGGAAACGCCTCAGAAATCTGCGTGCAAGCGCTGGGCTGGCGTCGGCGTCGGCGTTGCGTTCAGGCAGCCGAATAGACGCACCTTGGGGGGGCCTTCCCTGCCGCCATATTGAGAAGGTCAGAAAACAGCGTACACGGCCGCCATCTTTAGTGTGGCGGTGACGAAACTTCCGCCCTTCGCCGCCATCTTGGGTGCTGGCAGAAGCCACTTCCGATCGAGCTGCCATCTTTAGTGTGGTACACTTAAGGGCCCCCGCCGCCCCTCACAAGGGCGTCTATTCGGCTGCCTGAATCCGGCCCGGACTCCGACGCCGGCCCCGCGCTTTCCGCGCGATTTTCCGCGGTGCTTCCCGGCGCGAGGACACGGCTGGTGGGGTCAGCGGCGCCGGAGGCGGGCGACTGCTCCGCGACCGGCGGCAGGCATCGGCAGGGACACCTCTCAAAGGGGCCTAGTGCGTCCGCCATCTTGAGTGTGGCGGAAGTGTAAACCACCCTCTGCAAGGTCCTGGCAGGTTCTAATAAAAACGTCACTTAACGCCGTCCCGAGAGCGCGGAACTGCGCCTTCCTTTCCGAGCCGCCTCCTTGAGAGCGACACGCGGGCGGCTCGATTCCGACCGTGCCCGCCCGGTGCTCCCCGCCCCGGGTCGCGCTGCGACCGCGCCTCTGCTGCCCGGCAAAACCGGCCCCGCCCCCCGCGCTGTCATTCCTCGCGGTCACCGCCCCGCACGGCGCCCACTCCTTTCCATAGCTGTGGCCCCACTCATGCACGGCCGTGTCCCTCGGCGCTCCGAACCGCCCTTCGCCCCTCCCCTCCGCTGACAGACCCAGCCCCGCTCGCTCCCGCTCCTTGCCCTTGCCACGCTCGGCAGCCACCGAGGCCGCCGCCCTCTCGGCTCAGCCGGCACCGGGCGGCAGCAGCGCCGGGGCGCCGTGTCGGGGGCGGCAGTGCCGCGCTCTCGCCACCAGGCGGCAGCAGCGCCGCCCAGCTCAGCCCGGGGGCAGGGACAGAGCAGAGGGAAAAGCCGGCTCTGGGCGCTCTGCAGCTCCTGCAGCCCGAGCGTCTCGGCTCCTGGGGCCAGGCACTTGCTTCTTTCCTTCCTACAGAAAAACGCCGGCTCGTTATTCGCAAAACTTGCTGATCTCTATTCCCAGCTTCTTATATTCCTGTATGCGACAGAGTAGAGAGAGACGGCTGGCTCATTTCAAAATGAATTTACATCTAAATCAGTAGCACTTGCCTATAGATGTAAAAGTGAAGAACTTAACAGGTTTTAGTATTCTGCACACATCCCTCGCTGGGAGGAATGGTAAAAAGTTAAAAACAAATGAAATGTAAAAAGTAGAAAGTTAGAAACAAAGTTACAACAGCAGAAATTTAGAAACAAACAAAGAGGTAAAATACAAGAAACAAACAAATTTCCAAAGGTTGAAAGTTAAAAACAAACAAAGTTAGAAAGAAAAAAAAAAAATTAGAAACAAAATTAGAAAGGTAGAAATTTAGAAACAAAGAAAGGCAAGTGTTGAGCCTTTGACAGGGTACCCTTCCTTCTCGGACCAGGGTGAAAGAGCAGAGGAGGCTGCTGTTCTGCTGAGTTCTTTATTTCACAGTCTCACAGCTGTCTTGAAGGCAGAGTTCGAATGGGGTTACATGATAAAGCCAAGCAGCAGCAGCAGGCAAAACCAGCTTCTTCTATATGCTCCATACACTGTATTTTTTCTTACAGAAGTGTGGATTCTATTTGTTAATTGACCAGTAAGATTAACACACCATTCTAGTTTTCTTTTTCTTAACCCAGCCCGGTCTAATTCTAACAGTCGTAAGCCTCACACAAGTGTCATCTGCCCTTGTTCCATAAGGAATCCCTATACAGACAGGGAGTTGTCACCGGCCCCGTGCTCATGGGCTGCAGGGGACACCTGCACTGAGGAGGAAATGGAAACGGGAAAGAGGGAAATGCAACCGGATGGGACGCACCTCTGGCACCACACCTCCTCTTGTTCCTGCTGTCCTGGAAAGGCCCAAGTAAATCCAGTCCCTCAGACCTTGCATCCCTGAATGCCAGGAGAGCTGGTGTTTTACCCAGATCCCAGTGCCCTGCACGGCTGCGCTGACACGAGCGCAGGCCGATCGCTCCGCCCAGCACCATCCCTCATTTGCCTCCCACGGCTCCCCAAGTGGCCCCAAACCACCCCAGCGTGTCTGTGCCGGGGCCAGGGCCTGCCCCGAGCCCGACCAGAGGCTGTCACCCAGCCCTGCACCAGCTGCCACCCCCGGGAGAGCTGGGAATGCACTGAGAGCTCGGCTCCCCGGGCTCCCCAGCACCCAAACCGGTCCCCACACACACAAAAATGCCCAACCTGCCCCTCTGGGCACAGCCAAACACCACAATTCCATCATCCCCAAGGAACTCTGGCACTTGCCTCTTCACCTCTGCCCATTTCCAGTAGCCGGGGCTAGGACCGGCCTGTCAGAAAGAGCATTCCCTAGGCAGTTCATCCCAGCCCAGAGGAGAAGAGGAGCCTGTCCCTGACCCACACCATGGGCAGGACAAGGGGGGCCCTAGCTGGCTTTGCCTACTCCAACACCAAAGCTCTTGGTCCCAAAGATGGGGCGAGTTCAGTGGTTTTTTCCTGTCCTGAAAGAGAGCAGAAAAGGGAAGTTAATCCCACTGTGGAATCCAAGACTCCTGCATTTCATATTTCTGCTCTGATTGCTCACCGTGCAGTTTTATCCATGGAAAAAAAAAAGAGAAAGACACCATATCAAATAAAAAGTGCCCTTTTCCAGCATTTTTATTCCAGGCATTAAAAGGATGCTCATTTCTCTTCTAGCATTGTTTCCCTCATTTTAAGAGAACCGTTTTCATCCCAGACCCCACTCGTCAGTTATTCGATCCTCTGGCACTGGATTTGGACAAAAGAAGGGACGCACCTGGACTGCAGGAAATCACTGAGAGAAAACCCTTCCAAAACCTGACAGAGAAAAAACAACAGGACATGCAGGAAGACACATCCCTCATTTGCACGTCTGGAATGCTTTTCTAAAGACTTCTCTGCATCTGGATGCTCTTTGCTCTTGGCTTTCTTTACAAGAATGCATTTGCTGCTAAACACGTCTCAGACCCTTACTTGATCGGGATAAGGTGGGATGGAGATGAAGACTCACACAGGGAATAGCCAGGGAGATGCAGGGCCTGGGAACATCAAGGACAGAGAAGAGATGGAACAGGGATTGTTTTTCTTGTTTAGAGCCAGCAGTGCTGTGAGCTTGGAGAACACACGGCACCGCAGGGATCCAGGGCAGGAGCGGGATAACTCCGGGATAAGGGGAATCTGCTCCCACTCCAGGGCTGTGCCAGTGAAGGAGGGGAATTTTTTAGTGCCTTCATTGCACACAGAAACCAAACCCAGCACCACCGAGCTGGACTTCCGTGAGCTGCAACACAAAGCAGCCCCTGGCCTTTGGGGGAACACAACCTCCCCGAGTCACGGAGCCAGGGGATGACACTCGGGAATGATCCTTGCTGCCTGCAGGCAAATCAGATGAGGGAGCCACAGGAGCTCTGGGGTTTCCTGCTCTTCCTGCAACGCCATCGGTCCAGACCAGGAGACCTTTCCTGGAACAGATCTTCCCTGTAAAGGGAGCTACACCAAAGCTCAAGCCCTCATTTAGAGACCCTTGGAAAAGCAAAGGTGAGAGGGGATTACCTGGAGCCCCAGGGGACCGAGGTGAAGGCGATGAAGAAGCACACAGCAAAGTGCTTCCACTGCTTCTCACTCCAGCAAGGGGAACATGCCTGGAATTTCATGTCCAGCGTCTCTCCCAAACCCCACAGGTGAACCCACACGTACTCCAAGGCTGATCTCCTTCAAACTTCCAGCAGCACAGACCCACCAGGAGGAACTGCAATCCAAGGACACACATCAGCAACCGTCTTCCCGCTTGCCGCTCTCTCCACATTTTCCCTTTCCAGTGGGATGCAGGTGCCATCCCCCAGAGGCAGGAGAACTGCCTTGCAATCCAGTACAAAACCTGCCTGGAAAGCCCAGGATGCCCGGAGCCAGCAGCCGTTTCTCCTGGAGCGCCTGCTGACAGCCATTTGAAGCCTGCTGTGCCTCACAGCTGCTTTTCTGCCAAGGGCATTCCCACCTTTTCTTTTTTAGCCCAAATAAAGGTTTGCAAAGCTGAGTTTTGTGAGAAGTGCTTCATATTTGGATTATTCTTAACTTGGAGTTTCCCTTGGCACCAAAATCAGGGGGTAAACCCAACATGGCCTCAAAGGGCCATAAGATCCCAGATATCTAATCCCCAGTTCCCTCAGGATTGGTTCATTAAAGCTTTTCAGGGGTAATTTCTTAATTGACCAGTAAGATTAACACATGATTCTAGTTTTCTTTTTCTTAACCCATCCTGGTCTAATTCTAACACTCCTAAGCCTCACACAAGTGTTACATCTGTATTACACAGATTTGCATATACAGTTTCGATCAGCTCTTACTGTTTACGTTAACACTCCATCTAAAAAATGTGAACAGTGTCATTCTATCTAGATTTTGTCTAAAGTAAAGAATTCTGTGAAAAGGTAACACTGCTGCAGCAAGAGCTGTGTTTAAGATCTCTGCTACCACTTTTTCGTGTTTAAGGCACTTAGCATATATTTCTACTAAAAGCTAAAAATCCGTATTTCTATTTCATTTTGGTGTGGCTTCATGGATGTCAGCTTGTCCAAAGGTTTTAATTCACACCTAATGCTTTGGCTTCCCTCTGGGCCTGAGGGAACTTCTCTAAACAAAGTTAGAAAGGTAAAAGTTAGAAAGTAAAAAACAAATTTAGAAACGCACAAAGTTAGAAATGTAGAGTGTTAGAAACAAAGTTAGAAAGGTAAAAATGGGGAGAAAAACAAAGGTATAAAGTTTCAAAGGTACAAAGGCAGAAAGGGATGAATCTAGAAAGTTAGAAACAAAGGTAGAAAGTTAGAAAGGTAGACACAAAAATGGTAGGAATGTAGAAAGGTAGAAACAAGAAAAGTAGAGAGTTAGAAATGTAGAAAGTCAGAAAAGTAGAAACAAAGATAGAAACTCAGAGATGTAGAAAGTTAGGAACTACCAAAGGTAAAAATGAACAAAGGTAAAAAGAGAGAAAACTTAGAAAGGTGGTACGAAGTCATAACAGTAGAAACAAAAAAGGTAGAAAGGCACAAGGTTAGAAGGGTAGAAATGAACAAATGTAGAACGGTAGAAACGTAGAAATGAACAAAGGTAGAAATGTAGAAAGTTAGAAATGAAGAAAGATGGAAAGATAGAAAGTTCAAATGGTAGAAACAAACAAACATGTCAAGTTAGAAATTTAGAAAGGTAGAAAGCAACAAAGGCAGAAAAATAGAAAGGTAGAGAGTCAGAAACAAACAAAGGTAGAAAGTTAAAAAGGTAGAAATGAACAAAGGGAGGAAGTTGGAAAGGCAGAAAGTGCAGATGCTGGCAGCAGCCATTCCAGCCTTAACGAGAGCCCTGTGTAGAAGAGCAACTTGTTACATTAATCTTCACTTTGATAAGGGCCTTCTGTTCTCTTGGGAAAGATGCAGACCAGGCAAATGACTACGGGTAGAAGCACCAGGTGTGACTGTTTTTCCTTCACCTCCCAGAAAGCTGGGAGGTTTCATGTTTGAGTCAGTGGCCTAGAAGGGGCAGAAAGTCTGCCCTGACCAGTCTGTGGGTATGGATCTGTTTTGTCTTTCCCTGTGCTCATTCCCAAAACTCTTACAACTTTCCCAAAATAGAAACACAGAAATACTGGGGCTTGTGTAATAAAGAGAGATCCTGCCTGAAGAAACAGTGGTCTCTGTTTGTTTTTTTCCAAGCTGCTACAGAAACAAACAAAGGTAGAAAGGTAAAAATGAACAAAGGAAGGAAGGTGAGAAAGGTAGTTCAAAAGTCAAAGTCAGAGACAAAGAAAGAAAGTCAAAGTCAGAGAGAAAGAAAGAGTCAGAGAGAAAGAAAGAAAAATAGAAAAAGGAATAGAGAAACAGAAGAATAGGGTTTGAGAGAAAAAGAAATCGAGTTTAAAAGAGAATTAGTGTTGAAGAGAAAAAGAGAAACTGAGAAATAGAGTGACAGAGACATCCAGAAACCGTTAAATGGTGAGAAAAGATAAAGAGTTAGAAAAAGTCAAGTGAGGAATAGACTGAAAAGTAAAGCAAAGCAGAGCAGCAAAGCAAGAAATACGGTGAAAAAATTACTAAACCACACCAAAGGAAGAGAGCAACCAAAAGGGGGGGGGAGGTGGGGGTATCTTTTTTAGGGTTTATTCAACTTGATTGAGTGAGGGTTTTTTATTTACACTTCAGCAAAGCAAGTAGAAACAACAATGTACACAAGCACAAGTACAAATACAATCCATATGCACACTGGTCAAAGTCCAATTTACATATAGAGCAATATGTGCAAGTGCAGTGGCAAACACGAATACAGAGCAACACAAGCCAACCCCATATCAGTACAATGTAACAATTGTTCTATTTCTGGAAAATTCATTGCATTTTATTGTTCCAGGAAACCCAAAACAACAGCAGCACATGGAGAACAAAACACTCATCCACCACACACCTCCTTCAGCTTACACACAAACCCACCCTCGCTCTCGTCTCGAGAGCGCCCCATGGGAACGCGGTTCCCGGGAGCCCCAAAATCATCCCACCTGACAAATCCCCAGCCCCAGCACAGTCAGCACCCAAACCCTGGCGATGAACGTCACCTCACAGACCAGCCGGGTCCCAGATTAAAAAAGCCCAGGGAGGAGGGAAAAAAATCCCTAGACACCACAGCTGGGTTGTTCTTACTCTAAGTTTAAAAAGTAGTTGAAAAGCCTGAAAGGCAAAACTCCCACACACAAGGTTAGAACCATTCCACACGCGCACTCTTCTCACAGGCAGACAGACACAGACAGACACACACACACACACAGTCACACACCCTTCAGCTTACACCCTGACTGCAGCCCTTACTCAAAACATTCTACCCATGAAGATGCTTCAACACAGCTTCTGGATGCCGCTCCTCAACGTCGAATGGTGCGCTCTGGGAAAATCGGTAGCGTCAGTGACCGCAGAGATCCGAAGCCACCTCGGGGACCTGCGAGACAATGTGAGGCAGTCAACGAGACACAGAGGGCTAGGAGTTATTCCCACACTGGGCCTGTAAGTTTTCTACCCAAAAACCCATAGAAAAGAGATGAACCACTAAGTTTTATAACTCTTCTACTTAACCGTGACCCTACGTGCCGGGGCAGGGCAGCTCCGACCCTAAGCGGCACACGAACGAGGTGGTGCACCCAATATAAACAAAGATGACACAAGGTCTTGAAATAAATCTCCAGAAGATTAATTCTCAAGCCCGATACGCTTTGAGGCAGCGGAACCTACAGAACCACCGCAGTCACGTCTCTCCAAAGAGAAGTCCAAGGGAATGGCACGTGAAAAAAAGGCACTATCAAAAGTGAGAAGGAAGATGGATGAGAATATCTTGTGTACTTCTTCTGGTCTCAAAAAGCAAAAATGTAAAGATGCCAGACTAAGCCCGATCCGGGAAAGTACGCGAGCAGAGACCCCTGCTGCCGATGCGGCCCAGAACGATGCCAGAACGATAAAGCATCGAGACATAACAAAGCCCTGTGACACACAAAACGATGGACACAAACTATGCAACATCGACACAAACTAAATGACACAGAGAGAAGTTGAAACTGCCCAGCAGTTTCACCTGATGGACCCAAGACTGCCACTGCAAGATGGGCCAGAGGCCAATGAGGCCGAAGGAAAGGCAGCTCTATGGCAACAGCACGTGACAGTGAAACCAAACTCCTTAGGAGTGCCCAAGTGCCAAAGCTGTTAACAGGATGCTTGAGAAGCTCGGCAGGCCTAGAGACAGCAGCAATGACGACTGCCAGGTGACCTTGGCAACTGCTGTGAACCCAAAAGTAGGATCCTCAGGCAAAAAGATCCGTGATGACACCGAGACTCAGAGAAGGCCGATGACACAAAGCTTGCAAAAACACAGGGATGGGTGGGAACTGCCCCGCTTGGCAAAGGGTCTGGTGATGCTGAGGGGAAACCCTCTCCCTTTACTTCCGAGGGGCCCGTCCTGCTACAGCCCTCTCCTCTAAGCTAACTTCAAATTGCCTCCCACGATTCCAAAGGTCTCTCCCATCTCTCAGCCACTGGTCCCCAACACTTGGCTTTTGGAAGATGAGCAGACAAAATCCATCCTCAGTGGAAAAGAACGCATGGGCACCGTGAAAATCGGTACACTCCCCGCAGTCCGCTTTGGAGGCGGCAAAAATTCATGAAGAAAATTCAGACTGCGACGAGACGTCCCAAAAGTGACCCCTTCTGCAACGCCCCCTCCCTCGGAACTGCCAAAGCTCATCACTGACTGGCTGTTTCCAAACTTCAGCTCCGCACCTGCTCAGGGTACCTAAGACAACAAAACAGAAAACAAGACTATTGCCCTCCAGAAGAGCAATCACCCAGGGCTCCTCCACAACGCTGCCCCAGCTCACCGCAAACCTTCATCTGACTCCAGAGACGGCCTGTACGATACCTGCAAAGCAAAAAGGTACCAAAAAAATAATCCTGCTCCGAAAAGCCAAATAAAAGATTAAAAAAACAACAAGAATCGATACCATAAGCTGGAAAATACAGCTGTGCCTTTGAACATAGAGCCCCCTAAAAGGACTACAACAGCCATGGGAACAGAAAACACAGGCAAGATAGACAACAGCACTGAACATAACTCAAACCTTCCAACAAAAGGGTGCTTCAGGAATAAGGCCCTCAGAGAGAGACCTGCTGCTGTGCAGTTCTCTCATGCTCATCTCGCTGTCGCAGCAGAGACAGACACACGACACCCGCTAATTGTAATCCAAAGCCATAAGAAGCAAAAAGAATGAGAATCTGGATTATTCTCAGCTATTACTCTTATACTTCTTCACAATGACTGCAGCTCATGAGGATTGGCTGCTTAGCAAACAACGACGGGGCAGTCTAAAAAACAGTGACCACTCAAACAGCAATACAGTGAGCTAGACAAGCAATTAGTTACATATGATATGCAAGTTTCCTCTTGGCACACCCCTCTTGATGTTCCATACCAAGAACATTTCCTTTCATTGAGTATCTTCTTAGCTAGCCCTGTGGCTTTCACTGTGACCGCAGCTCCTCAGGGGTGGATTTTTACCATTTTTAAGTCAAGCTCCGTGAGGCCTTCAGACCCCAGCCCTCAGCCTCGTCACACCCCACATCTCACTACAGCACAGAAAGGGAAAAGTGACGCAGGCCAACGATGCCGCTCAGTGGCCCCGCTCTTCAACAGCCCCCTTGCTACAATACGTCAGACCCAAACAACGCATAGCTCCTCATGGCAAAGCAGCAAAAACCCAAACAAGTCATTATTTGTGGGAGCTGGTGTTGTCTTTTCCTCAAGAGGCCAGAAAAGCACGCAGCCAAGCGTTTTAAGGCCAACAGGCCAGACAAACACAGGGGAAAGGGGCAAGAACAATGAACCGAGGGGCAGCCAGAAGCGAAACTCAATCAAGTGGCACCGCACAGCACCCAACCCTCGGGGCACCGTCACTTTTCCCAGTAAGAACACCCTGCAAAAAGCACGACGAGGCAAAGCTCAAAACAAGTGCCCAAAGCATAAAACTGCATAAGCGCTGCCAGAACCGCCCCGGCCAAGAGACTTTGGGGGAGCACATCGGCTCTCCTGTGGACAGCGCTCAGGGGTGTTGGGACAGAAGCGGGGTTGGCAGCGCAAAACCGAGGGCATGAAGCGGAATGGAGCCAGAGTCAGGGGTCAGCACCAGCTTGAGGGGGGACAGCGTCAATCGTTACATCACAACGTTCTCCTTTGAAGCACTTTTGAAATAAGCCTCTGATACCACGAGCCCCCTGAAGCTCGCAAAAACGCCTGCCCGCATATGTCGTGGAAGCACACTTTGGGCTGCATTGCCTCTGCCCCTTCTAGATGCTAATTAGCCAGCCCCAACAGAAAAGATACGGACCCCGCAATTAGGGAAGGCACAGAGGGCAACGATGCTTTTACTTCAATCAAGACACTCAAAGGATATCACAAAGATCATCAGGGCATGCTCCACCACAATCCCAAGCAGAACCAGGAAACAAAGTCACAATCAACTGCCGACCTGCAGAGCAGCCTGCCCTGCCTTTGCTGACACCCTTATTCCTTTCCTCTAACACCAAGGCCAGCTGAGACACAGAAATCCGGGCACATTTTGCAAGACAGGAATCCACAGCTCCTCCGGAAACCAAAACACACATCGCTCAAAGTTTGCCTTCCCATATCCCTCAGCTCCTCACTTACCTTGCAGGTAAGCCTTCAGGGACCGCTTCCAGATGCTTTGCTTGGACCCCAGAATAAAACATTTAACACTGACAGAATTCAGGGTTTCCAGAAATCCTTCATCAAGTAACCTTGATCACATGTCCCATCACAGGCTTTTCCATATAACAATGTGGCTTCCCTTTACCGATTCATTCGGAGGCTGCTAAGATCATGATCTCACAGCTACTCATGCCAACTCTTCCAACACCATTTGTCGTTTCTCTCTCTCTGCCGAGGCCCCAACAAGTTTTGTTTCAGTTCTTGTCCCGCACTGGGCAGTGACCTTGAGAGGAAAACAAGATACAACTACTACTGCTCATTATGGGCACGGGCTTTGGGCTCACTGCTGGGTTCAGCCTCCCTTAAACACAAGCAGACACTCCTCACTTGTCCATTCCTCGCTCTGCTCTCGCAAACCCTTCAACCACTCAATGCCAAACTCAGCGCTGCCGCAGAGCTACAAGAGAACGGCAGCAGTTTATCCACAGGGGGCTTCTCCAAACATGCGTTTCCCGTCACGAGTCCAAAGCGACCCAAGGGCGACCCAAGGGCTTCTTTTTCATCTCCACAAGCATGGCCAGAGCCACACAGACACAGCAGAAACAAATTCTCACCGTCTGCCAACAGAAACAAACAGATTTAACTCACGATTTCTTGGACAACAACTAATCCACAATTAACCACTGTGCACTCTCGCCACTTGCCCTGGGAGGGTCAATACAGCTTCTGTATCCTGAACTACAAAGCACAAAAAGAAAAACCAAATGCGCTCCAAAAAGCCAAAGAGAATTTAAAAATCTCAAGAACCAATACCAAGAGCTGGAAAATACTGCTGTGCCTTTGAACATAGAGCCCCGTAAAAGGGCTCCAACAGCCACGGGAACAGGAAACACAGGCGAGATGGACAACAGCACCAAACATAACACAAACCTTCCAACAAAAGGGTGCTTCGGGAATATGGGTTCTGCAAGGCACTTCGCCTCATCCCAAGGCCCACTCCAACCTCAGAGGCAGGGGTCACAGCACTCACTCCAAGGTACCTGCAGGAAAGGGAACATAGAAACAGAGGCTTGTTATTTTACAGGCGCTCGTCACACCCCCAGAAAGGCCAAAGTTACTCAGGGTCCTCGCTAAGAGATTCCTTTAGGGTGCCTTAGAGCCAAAGGCACCGGACAATGCAGCGCTTCTGCACACACATGTATGCAGATCGTTTTTCCTTTCACAACTCGGCTGCAACGGAAGGCAGCTCTGCAGCCGCTTTGGGTTCTATCCACGGCAACGCGGCAATGCGAAAGCACAAAAACGCCACTGGAAACGTGTCAAAGAAAAGAAAGTTTTACAACTGAGCAAGGGGTGTCAGGAAGGGCCATTCGCAGCACAAGAGGCACCATCTCTCCTTGCAGCACCGTGTGCCTCTTATCCCTTCAAAGCCCCATCTGCAGCCTCCAGGCAGTCAGAGTTCACCCTCTCTGTCCCACGAAGACTGACCATTCCACACCCAAATCCTTTCCTCCTCCCTCCACCAATGCCAGCCTGGACACAGCAAAGCACCCCCCAGAAGCGCACCACTGTTTGGACTCAGTAATCACCAGCACTCCAGTGCCGCTCACCATGGTTTGAGGCACAAAGTGTCACAGCAGAGCTCAGCAGATCAGAAACTTGCAGGCCCTTTCACGGTGAAAACCTGCCCAGAAGCACACGATGTCTCTCAAGAAGAGATCTGATTTGAAGCAACAAACTCATTGCCACCATCTCCCCAACAGAATCAGGTGCAGTTGCACATCCTGAACTGCTCCTGAAATTTATGCCAAACGCCTTGACAAATGAGCTGCTCTGCATTCCTAAAGCAGCCGAGGGAGACCCCGCCCACCACCAGCCCGGGACAGCACAGGGCCCCGGGCACCCACCGCAGCGGCTTCCCCACAGTTACCTGGCACCTGCTGCCGGCACCTCTGGCACTCCAGCCACACTCCTACTGCTGCATCTCAACACAACTCCATTAAGGCACCAAAAAGATCCCCACCTATATTTTATGTTAGTTGTTAATTTAGTTTCTTCAATAGGCCAGAAAGCACATAGGTAAGTGGTTTATGATGTACAGACCCATCAAACAGAGTGGGCCGAGAGGCAAGAACTAAAATGCAGGGGAAAGCAGGGATTAGATAGAATAAAATGTTGGTAGGGCCTTTTTTAAGCTGAACCTAAGTCAATCACTACATCAACTCAAGTTGAACTCTATGTTAACTTCCAAAGACATATGTCTTTTCAAATCCAGATTTGCAATTTTAGGAAAACAGGAGCTGTGTGCTCAACATACCTGGACTCTTGGCCAGTGGACAGGTGTGACAGAGCCCCAGGTCACAAAAAAGAAAAGCAAAACACATGAGCACATACCCTTGTACAAGAAACAATATCAAAGTGAGACCAACTTGGAGCAAGTCTGGATCATTCCCATAGGGTTACCAGGAGGGTTTCTCTGGTCTTTCTCTGCAATGAGACTCCCCAGCTGAAGTACAGACCAGGATGACAGTAACATTTTAGGGTAACTGCTGTTGTATCCCTTCCTAATCGCTACTAGAATACATAATAATGATTTGATGCATTGCCTTTCTACCTTGATTTATGTTACTGCTTCTTATCCATGTAGTTCAGTCCTCTTACTTGCTTGTCATCCATATAATAAATAAGCCTATCCCAAAAGAAGTCATTCTTTTGTTCTGATCACTTCACTAATAGCACTAACTAGCAAAAGAATACTTCCCTTCCTCTGGCAAAGAACTCTCCTTCTTGTCCAGGTGCCTGTGGCTGAAACTGGAATTCCACCTCCAAAATGCCATATGTCCAAGGTTAATAATTGCCAAGGAAATTCCCCACCGATCATAAGCAATCACCTATAACTTCTCCTCTGGAATCGTTACTGCTTTGGCTTTCTGTGGAAGTGTTTCAAACATCCATTGAGGGTTCAGGGGCTTGCTCAGGTTGCTTATGGCTCACCCTGACAGGCCCAAGCCAACTCCAACTACCCAGAATTTCAGGGCAATATTGATGCAGTTTATAAATGCTCCCCTTCCCTGCAAGTCAGTCCTTCACTGCACATCCAGGGAGCGGATTTACTCCGTCCTTTGTACTCAAGAGCACCTCTCCAGCACAAATCTCACCTCTCACGGACACAAACCAAACAGAAACCTACTGCAGGTGTTTGCATTGAAAGTACAATTCTTAGTACATCTGGCTACATGATTAAAACACGTGCATGCATTGATGTCATAGAGGGAAAGCTTTTCAGCAGAGAAAACAGCCATTTTGGTATCATACTTGGATATATCTTCAGAAAAAGCAGAATTAGCACCAATTCCTAAGACTCCTGCTGAGGAATCCAGCCTTCCTTGGGACACCCAATGCAGCAGACACTGAAAAAGGAGGGAAAAAGCCAAGCTTGGAGCGGAAAAACAGAACTTAAATACACCAGCCTTTCAAAAACCTTCACATTGCAATAGTGGGAACCAGTCACATTTACTCTTTCCTTGCTTTTTGTGATTACATAAATATGAAATAGAAACATGTTACACAGAACGCAGAGCTAGGATTTTACAGGTGTTTATTTTGGCAGTCTGAATGAAAAACGCCTCTTCCCAAAACTAACACCCAGCCCCGTTTAAATCCATACTTAGCCCAGGGGCAGGGCATATCACCCCTCTCCCTACCACAGGTGGCTGGTGCAGACAGGAGAGACAGCCCAGGCAGGCAAGGCCCAGCAGGTATCATCTCCTGGCACCAAAAGGTCAGCCAGCTTAAGAGTTGTGGGAAGAGATAAAAAACCAGAGGTGACCAAAAGGCCTGGTTTCACACTATAAAAGTAGTACAGGTTGTCAAGGAGGCAGAAGTCTCTTACACGCTCCCTGGGAACAGGCAAGACAATTTCTCCCTGAAGCCCAGACGCAACTTCGTGGTCATTTTTCCAGAAATTGAGGGAAAGGATTTCAATGCGTGCCCCTTCAACAATTTGGTGGTAAGGAACATTGGATCCTAAGTTCTTCTATTTCTTAGCTAGCTGAAAATTTAATGGCACATTTAACCCTGTGCATATAATACTAGTGGTCCCTTTTGTCTTACTCTTGTGTAGTAATAGTCTCTTTTAAGTCTCACGTCTGTTAGTTTTGTGTCCATTAAATAAATAATTCATTCTATAATAGACCAAATCGGCCATCATTAAAGAACTTACGAATGAGAGCGGCTCTTGGTGTGCTGGCCACCTCCGTAACATGACTGCCTGCTACCAGAGGCCTGGGCTAAAGGCAGGGACTTCTTTAAACCCACATCATCCATTCATAACATTCTGGAGTAGTCAAATGAATATTATGAATGAATATTATGAAAAGAGGGGAACGTATTGTCCCTGTGCAGTCAGCTAAAAATACCTCTGCTGCTGCTACACAAACCGGCTGCTTGCAAGCACAACACAGACATGCAGACGCAAGCATCCCAGCCTCTGCAGAGGCAGATCTTAAGGCATTTAAGACCGCTGCCGAAAGAAACTCCAAATGTACTAGGAAATTGTTTAGGAGAGAAACAGGTAACAACTGCCTTGAGTTTCCAAGTGTCAAAACCTGCTTTCCGAGTGGTAGGGGGGGAAAGCAGCAATTCAAACGCCTCACAAAAAAAACCAAATCAACCAACCCATCAACCTAACAACACTCCTTTACAGCAAGCAAAGGCCACACATCCTAAGGGCTAGATGACCCATGAGCCAGCTTCCCCACATTCCTGCATTTCAACAGCTTCTGATTGCACCTTCTACTCCCTACAAAAGCCAAAAACTAAACTCAAGTTTTAGAAAAATAAAATTAGAATTGGTGAAACTAACTCTAATAAAAAGTGTTATCTCTGACACGGCTAAAATCTGTTAGGATATCATTAAGAAGCAGTATATTTAGAACGCATTCTACTTACAACTCTTCTGTTTGACTAATCAAAGAGGCAAGCAGAAGCCAGCGTTTAAAACTTGATTCACAAAACCAAATCCTGACACAAAACCCTGTCCCTACAACCGTCCCAAATGCATTCACACATAAATAAAGGGCAGTTTGTAGGAGTGGCTGCCTTCAGCAAAATACCAAATTCCCTCTAGAAGGTGAAACCCCTGAAAACTGATAACCAGTGAATCAAACTGTAATTACAAAAGCAGATGCTCTATCTACTCCCCACCAAAAAGAAATGTTCCTGGATTTTTCTGCGATAGCCACAGAGTTCGCTCAGATGCTTTAACTTCCCTTTTGAAAACTCTGTTCCTATATGTGAATTACCTCTGTGTGTGGGTGTTGCAATCAAGAGAACCACTTCAGGAGATACATATTAGCACTGCTAAAGAAAGAGATAGGCCACAGAAACTCCTCCTGCCTGAGGGAGGGATTAAACCAGTTCCCTTTGTCCCTCAATCCCCCAAGCTCTGCCTGCTTGCAAAGACGAGATTTAAATACCAAAGGCCAAGCCATGCCAATCCTGGTGATATCGCACCCTACAGCAAAATTGGTTCTAATGAATACTCCTGCATTTCTAGAAATACAGGGCAATAGCTCGAAATGTTGAAACAAGAGCACAAGTGATAAAAGAAAGACTAGGAAGTGTACCAGCCAAAGAATTACAAGCTATAGCACTGGTAGTAAAAAGAAAGACAAACACTGTATGACTAATTTTGTATGGTTATCTGGGCTGGTGCCACATGGTGATTGTATCGCTGAAAGTGTTAGACTGGCAAGTGAACGAAAAAGAGAAGTTTCAGCAAGAAAAAGCTTCAATGGTTGTCTCAATTCTGAGCCATAGAAGTCCAGTTCTACCTGACGCAAAAACCCCAGACCTTACAAGCCTATTGTAACAACAAAATGGATTTGCTGACAAAAATCAGAAAGATAAAAAGTAATCCACAGCACCGACATCAATTTGGTAAATGGTTGCATTATAAATTAACCCATACTAGAAACCTTATTTTTGCAGCACAAAGAAAAGACTAACCATTGACCAAAAAGGTGTGTAAAATACTTCTATACAGTACTCCCAGTGCCAGCTGAAACTTAGATTAAGCCATCCAAACCTAGCACCATCCTACACATCAAAAGATAACAAAACACGCTGGTCAACACAGCAGATAAACTGTCTTGAACCTCTGAACCATCTACCAGTTACAAGTGATTACCAGGAGATGCAGGCATGCTGATACAGATCCTGATATTTCAAGACTTAGCCACTGGTTTTCCAGTCCCCCTGTCCTAAACTGTACAAAGCGACACCCTTGTCTCTGGGCAAGCTCAGCTTTGCACTGAAACAAAGCAAATTTCTCACTGAAGCCTCACAAAGCACTCCTCCACTGCCCCCGCCTGACAGCAGCGAGCGCAGCGCTGAGTCTGCAGCCAGAGGGCAGAGATGGAACCGCTGCCGCAGCTCTCTGAGGGAAACGCGCCCGCTATTGCTTAAGTTCCACAGCTGTGATTTCTCCAGTCACCTTGAATGCCCAAGCACACCCTCACCGGACAAAAGCCAGGCACCGGGCCGAGGGGGACCCGGCGGCGCCCGAGCCCCGCGCACAGAGCGCACGCAGCGGGCAGCACGGCCGGGAGCGGGCAGCACGGCCGGGAGCGGCTCGGCTCCGCACGGCTCGGAGCGGCGCGGCTCCGTCGGGCCCTGTCGGCAGCCCAGCCCCCAAACTGCCATTCCTCCTCAGAAATTCCCCAGGGGCCGGGAGTGCTCCCACGCAAGACATTCGGTGCCGCACAGCCAGAAGCGCCCTCAAATGCAGCGGCACGCCCCCATCTAAACCCTTCAAATGCTGGAAAAGCTGGAGTTTCCTTCAATTTAACCCCTGGAACTGAGGCAACAGGGGGCGTTTACCTCCATTTAAGCCAATACAATGGCAAATAAAGGGGTTCGCCCCTTCAATTTAATCTTCTAAAATATCAAAAGAGAGGGGCTTTCCTCAAATCCCTCAAATGATGGGGAAAGGGCGATTTTTACCTCAATTAAAACCATTAAAAAGCAGGGACAACGGGGCTTCCTCTTCAACGTAAACCTCAGGACAATGAAAACGGGGGGGAGGGGGGAATTACCCTCAATTCAAACCCATAAAATGGAAACACCTGTGCCCTCCCCTTCCATTTCAAATGGAACGCGTGGATTCTCGGTCAATTGATACTCCTAACACCGCAGAAAAGGCAGGTTTTCCTTCAATCAATACCCTTAAAATCATAAGTGAAGGGGGATTCCAACCAGTTCAAACACAGACAATAAGAGAAGATGAGCTTCTGCCCTCAATTTAAACTCTTTCTGCCCTCATAACCCCCATTTTTTCTGGGGGCACTTGGGGAAGGTGTGGCAAGATGAAATCAAAAGAGAAAAGGAGAAAGACCGCCCCCCCCCCTTGCAAATCCACACCGTGGCTCACCTGCTGCTGCCTGGCACAAAGGTTCATCTCTTAGCACCTCCTTTAAGCAACGCTCCACATCCAAGTGCTCCCCCAGACCCTGGGAGACGCTCTCACCGTCCTTCCGTGAGAGACCCCCCCCCAGGAGCCCACCACGAGCCCCTCTCCTCCAGCATCACCACGCAAAAGGGAGCTGAGGAAACCCCTCCTAAAACAGCCCCCGGCAGGAGCCGCCCTCTCCTCACCATCACAGCTCACACCTGGGGCTGCTCTGCCCCCTCATCATCCTCACAGCTCCCACCTGGGGTTGTTGCCGGTCCCAGAGTGAGGGCAGGTGCAGAAAGGATTTGCTGCTCATTCCCTGGACAGCTCATCCTCTGCACCTGACACACTGGGACACCGGGCTTTCCTTCCTATGGATAACAGGGGAGAACGCTGGGGAGAACAAGGAGGGGAAAGAATGATGGACAGATGAGGGAGAGAGGGGGAAGAGAGGGGAGTCGGGTTGGGAAGCGGGGAGAAAGGAGGGCTGGGGGGATCGGGGATGCGCAGGGGAGCAGGGAGAGAGGGGGGAAGGCGCTGGGGAGAGGGCAGGAGGGAGGCTGGGAGAGAAAGGGAGGGTGTGGGGGAGAGAGAAAGAAACTGGGGGGATAGGAAAGCGGAGACAAGCGGGGGAAGGAGGAGTATAAGGGCAGGAGAAAGAGGGGGAGCGGGAGCCTCACCTGGGCGACGCCGGGGGAGCCCGGCACGGCCACAGCCTCCCCGAGCTCTGAGGGAGCAAATGGCGGCGGGGGGCGATTTCCGAGGGTTCAATCACCTCGGCCCCGCCCCGCGCACCTGAGCCGGGCCCACCCCGCACCTGAGCCGGGCCCGGGGCCGCCCCTGAAGCCGCGCCCCCGACCCCGCTCGGCCCCGCCCGGGACCGCCCCAGAGCCCCGGCCCCGCCCGGCCCCGGGGCCCGCCCTGCCCCGGGGCCCGCCCTGCCCGGCACGGGGGCGGTACCATCGCTCGGGGCCCCGCCCCTCTCTCCCGGGCCGGACCCGCCCCGCGCACCGGGGCCGCACCGGGGCCGCTCCCGGGACCGGGGCTCCGGGTCCTGCCGGCGGCCGCTGCGGGTCCCGGGCGGTGCCGCCTCTCCCCCAGCGGGATCGGGGCTGGGATCGGCACCGGGAGGAGCCGCTCCGGGACGGGCGCTGGGGCCGAGCCCGGCCCTGCCGCTCCTGCTCCGGCCGGCTCTCCGCGGGGAGCCGGGGCTGTGCCGGCGCCCGGGCAGCCCCGGGATCCCGAGCCGGGCCCGACGCGCCGGGCCGGGCTCCGCTCTCAGCCCTGAGCCCCTCCCGGAGCCCGCCTTGGGCCCCACGACGCGGCCCCGAGCTCTGCCGCCAGCCCCGGACGCGGCGCTGAGTCGCTGCTCCCGAGCTCTGCGTGGGGCCGGCGAGCCCGGCTTCGGGCTGTGCCTGAGGCAGGACTCGGAGCCCAGAGACACACACTCGCCCTGGCCCGAAGAGCCCACTTTGAGCATCAAAACACGGCACTTGGGCTTTAATTTAGGTCCAGCAAAACGCAGCACTTCTGTTTCTCTTTGTGAGCCCAAACACACAGGACTCGCTCTCTTCCTCAAGCCCTGAAAACAGGATTTAGTCACTGTTTCTGAGTGCCAGCTCTGGCCATACCAGCCTGCTCTAAGGACTCTGCAGATAGAGAAATGCTGCTAGCAAGGATTTTCTTGCTGTTTTCTAAGTCTGTGAGAGACTGCACAAAATCCCAGCCCCTCCCAAGATGCAGCTCCTCACACCAAACTTTGGGAGAATCCCTGGTGCTTCCAACACCGCTGCAATCCCACCTGGAGCTGAGTTTACAGGGTGTCTAATCCACATGCAAGCCTGGATAGTCCAAAACCTGCAAGAAGAGAGGAGGCAAAGTGAAGAGAAGAGGGGGGGGGACACGGACCCAGAGTTTTGGGTTTTCCCCGTGTTTGCAACAGGATTGAAGGGCAGGATGGAGAGGTTTCATGGAAAAGAAATACCAAAGGCTGCTTAATTGCCAGCAATTAGTGCTGCTCAGGTTGAATCCAAGAGGACAAATCCACCAGGACCAAACAGGAGCAGCCGACAGGATGGATTATGGACACAGATCTATGAAGCTGGAGCCTTCTTTCTTCTCCAGGGCTCTCCCAGAAATTCTCCATGTCTGCACGTGCTCCTGCTCTCCCCGCTGGGGAGGATGGACTTGGATAGCCCGGGTGACCGGTGAGCCTAAAACAAAAAAGTGATGCAGTGATCCAAGTGTTTTTCCTGAGGAAATTACATCTAATACTGGAATACCAAGTTACAAAATACAATAGTAATCCAGTTTTACAATACCAGAGTATCTAGTTTCGAAGTACCAGAGGACCAAGTTCCAAAATACCAAAAAAATTCATTTTAAATTACTAGAAAATCAAGTTGCAAAAAAATCAAAATAGCCCAGTTTCAGAATATCAAATTGCAAAATCCCTGTTTTCAAACATCTTATGTGGGCAGAGATGCAATACTGTCAACATGGGATCTGTGCTACCAAAATGGGTATTTTCTCCTTAGGGGCAGCACCTAAGGAGGCAGGGCAGCACATGGGGTCTCAGGGGGAAACATTCAACTTTCCCCTTTCACCTCATCAGTCCTAACCCAGTGCCCCCAGAAAAAAGGAGGTTTACCAGGAGAAAAGGGGTTTAAACAAAAGGACAATCTTCCTTCTTCATTACTGTGTTTAAATTGAGGGGGAATCCCCTTCCTCTGCAATTTTAAGGGTACTAATTGAAGAAAACCCTGCCTTTTCCATGCTCTTAGGGGTATTGCTTGACAGGGAATCCCTATTTTCCATTATTTTCTAGTTTAAATGGAAGAAGATAACTTTGACAATGCTATGTTATGGGTTTGAATTGAGCATAATTCCCCCATTTTCATCATCCTAAGGTTTAAAGGAAGGGTAATGGCCTATTGTCCCTCCTTTTTGAGGGTTTAAATTGAAGGAGAAATCCCCCTTTTTCCATCATTTAAGAGACTTAAGGAAAACCCCACTTTTTCCAGTATTTCAGGGGATTCAGAGAGGAAAACCCATTCATTACAATAGTATTGGTTTAAGTAGAGGCAAACACCTCCTATTCCCTCATTTTAAGGGTTCAGTTGACACAAACTCCCCTTTTTCAGCATTTTAAGGGTTTAAATCTGCACTTCTACCGATACCCTGGCACCAAATCTCTCACAAGGCACATATATAACCTAATGCTGTCCAAGAGTCCATTATTTTTCTTGTTCTTATTCATGATGTATATAGCCCTAACTAGAGGCCCCAGTGGGAGTTCTACCACTTGTACTATTACTGTTCTTCTCTTGCCTACTTAGTTGCCTACAGCATACTACCTAAGAATGACTAATGAACAATTACACAAATTAACAAGGAATTACCCAACTCATCTGTCTATGCTGCTAAGACAAGAAGCTTTTTCTCTTACCTGTTATCTACTCTTTTAGCAGGTGTGGCTGCAGTAAAACAGAAGGCATCTACAGAGCCCTTTATTCACCTGGCCTTTAAGTCAGAGCAGCCAAACAGCTGCAGCTCCTCCCAGTGCTTTTATCCCTTATGGTAAAATTGCCTCCTCCCTTTTCCCGGGCATTGTGGGAACAAGAGGCGGGCCCGGCCAGGGGTATATTAACCCCAGCCCTGGGTAAAAGAGGCCCATTCTTTCTGTGGGGTTAGTTGGGGTAAGGGTGTCTTCTTATTTCCATGAAGGGGGTGGGGGGGTCTTTCAGGTTTTTTCAGCTTTCTTTTCAGCAGGTACTTTTAGCATCAAAAGCAACAGAGGCTTTGAAGATACTGTGAAGAAGATAGCATTGAGTGCATGGTTCATGACTTTTGGATGGAGTGTTCAGGGTTGATAAGGTGCTTTTTGTAATTTTTTTTTTTCTTTGCCTTGTTTTTTTTAGAAGCATTGTAACTTCCTGAAATTCCAGATTGTGTCAGTATGACACTCCAAATTTGTTCAGCAAATTCATTGTGCTGTAAGAGGGAGCTACCCTGGGTCAGAGATGACATCAGAGATGGAGGCTTCTGATAGGTAAGTTAAGGACCACATGTATGAGTGGGAGTGAGAGCAGGGTCCCAGTTAGTTGCTGACTTGTTGGGATTTGGCTTGTATGGCACTACACCGGTGCATTGATTTTGGTTTTCTTTGTCATAGCTGACTAAGAGGCCAACCTAGTGATCACAGTGCCTTTGGAGATGGCTGAGGTGGACTCCTTTTGCATCCAGTGTGGATTCACATCACTGGTCATCTGAAAGCTAAGTTGGGGGCCAGGGCCTGGAGATGGGATGATAGCAGGCTAGTGGGTTGGAAATTCCTGGGAGAGATTTAAAAATTAGTGTAGGGAAAAAGGATGCTCTCCAAGGGGCTTCTTAGGTAAGCTAAAGGGAGCAGCCCTACTTTTGACTGCAACTGTAGGGTGTGCAGCGCAGAGCAGTTCCAGTGTGTGTTGTCTTGTCCAGTGTGTGTTCTGTCTTTGGCTTCCCTTGGATCAGATCTCTCTGCCTTTTATCCTTAAGGGGCTTATCATAAGCATTGGCCATTATCTCTAGCTTCTTGAACTTTTGTACTTCTCGGTAGGATGCCAATATCACTTGTTCTTTTACCAGTGGGCTTGGCCACATCTTGGAATCACATCTTGAAAGCATTGAGTCGGATCTCTTTTGAGGCCTTGTTCCCGGCTGTACTGCCATCCATCCTTTGCAGCTGTGAGCTGTAATGTCCTGGGGCTTGTAAGATTGTCAGGATATGGGAGCATTCTAAATGTGGCATTGTCTCTCACAGCCATCTTGATCATTGTGACTGACAGTTCTTAGAACAGGTCACTGTTACACTCTTTTCTTCTGCTCCTTAGAGCCATTTTCATCCACCATTGCTATACCATCAGTTGTCTCTTTTGGCGTCGTCTCTGTCCTTGCCATCGTTCTTCTTGCCGAGAGCTTTTTTTATCATCCTCGTGTCACACTGTTTGTAGTATAATGTGTTGTTTGAGTTTGTGTCTAGCCTGGAATTGCTCTGCCCTGTAGAGTAGTCCTGGGGGGGTAGGTGGAGGAGAAAGGAGACTTTACAGGGAGCCTTTTGCTTTGCTCAGCCACCTGAGCCACGCCTCGGATGGAGTGACTGTGGCCAGTCTGTGTGGTGTTCAGTAGAGACGTGGCAGTGGTGCGGTGGTGTCTTGGAGTTTCATAGTAGTTTGTTCTAAGGCCCACTGTTGTGGGATCCTAGGCAGTTTGCTTTGAGGAATGAGAACTTGGGAAAGGCTAAGCTTTCCCTGTCTGTCTGGGTAACTTTGACAAATAATTCTTTTGCAGAGGGAGAGCATGTAAACCTGATATGAACGCAGGAGACCAGAGGAGCACAGCAGTGAGGTGGGTGGGTGCCTGAAGTCCAAGCTATGGCCTGACTTTGGGCTCTATGTTTACCTCGCTGTTCGGATTTTCATTTTGAAGATGCGAAGCACTTGGCACAGCAGGGTATTGGCACCGGGGGGACCATGAGCTGGATGAGTATTGATTCCAGCACAGAACTGGATGCTACTGGAGTTGTTGTATTAGTGATGAAACTAAGTAGCCTTTGGTTTTTTTTTGTGTTTTACAGGTGGTCTGCAGCATTCAAATCACTACTCCAACATGACAGACACCCTTGCAGAAAGAGGTCACAGTTGAGCACTTTCAGGTGGAACCTACCTTGGCAATGCAACACTTTTAGACACTACATCGGCATGTGCCTTTCCATTTTGTTTTGCCCCTTCTCCCCTGGGAAGGTTGGTCACCATTCAGCTTTTCAGGGGTGGTGTTTCATTTTGGTTATGTTGCAGGGCTGTTCTTTGTCTTTATTTTTAGGAACTAAACCTGGATATCAGCAGTCAAGGTCAAGTGAGTGAGGTAAGCAGTGACCAGTGGATGCAACCAGTTATTGCTTGGGTGCCAGATTCTGGGGCAGCTCAAAGCATGCATTGTCTAAGTATCCGTTTGTGTGTTTTAGGTGGCCCACTTCTATTATGCCTGCAGGGGCTGAACCCCCTCATGGACCAGCTGATGGAGCCAGTTTATCACCCTTGAGCTGCCCCTGTGAGCCTTCCAGAAGTATTACAGGACTCTGCGATGAAGCCTGTACCTTTTCTGTTTGAAGGTGCCATCTGGGCAGCCTTTGGCAATGGCTGAGGAGTTGTGGCAAGTCGGGGAGGGAGGGAGGAGCGAGGGGCCACTCGAGTTTCAGCAATGCCACATCACCTTGTCCCCTCTTAACCCAGGGATACCCTGCGACGGCGGCGTCCGCCTCGGAGTGTGGCCCCAGCGTGTGAGCCGAGGACCGGGACGTTCTCAGGAGCCGGTGAGTAGTGGAATTGTCGGGTTTTGGCTGATGTGCTGCTGAGTTCAGGCACTGATGTTTGGTTTTTTTTATTGTAGTAGACTGAGAGAGAACAGCCCTCTGAGGGCAGGAACTTCCCAGATGATGAGGTGGCTTTCTTTTGCACCTGATGAGGATTTGCATCCCTGGATATCCAAGAGCTAAGTTGAGGGCTACACCTCAGGGAGGGGGATGGGAGTGGGGTGCTGGGTCAGGACTTGGTGGGAGGGATTTTTGAATTAGCTTTGGAGATGGGGATGTCCACGAGAGGGCCCCTTAGGCCACGTAAAGGGAAAGTCTCGCTTTTGATCACAATGCTGAGGTGTGCAGGGCAGAGCAGTCCTGGTGCGTGTTGTGTCACTTGTCTATTGTGTGTTCTGTGTTTCTTGGGCATCTTGTGTCACATGTCTTTTGCCTTACCCCTTTGAGGGGCTTATAAGAAATGCTGGGCATCATCCTTAGCATCTCCTTTGCGTTCCTTGGCCCGACGCTGGTACCCTTGAACCTTTGACTTGCAAGCTCAGATATGCGTTGGAATCGCATCTCTCTTTAGCACTATTGAGTCAGACACCTTTTACAGTCTTGTTCTGAGCTGTATTGACAGCTGTGCACTGCAACGATCCCTTATAACAGATTAGGACTTGGGAGAATGCGAGGACAGGTAGAAGATTCCAACCGTACGATTCTCGGGCATCCATCTTTGCGGTTCTTGGCATAAGTCCTTCTGTTAGGGTCTTTTTCTGCCAGAGTTCTTTGAGCCTCATTGGCCTCATCTAGGTCATCTCATTGGTAATTCTTCTTGCTGAGAGTTTCCTCTCCTTGTTGCATCCCCTTGTTTGTCATCTCCTGTGTCACTGGTGTCTGTGTGTTTAGCCCGGGGCTGCTTTGCCCTGCTACATAGTCTGGGTGTAGGTGTAATAGGATAAGTCCTAGGGACTTGACATTTGTAATGTAGGGATTAGTTGGACTCAAGATGGTATTTCTAGATTGACACAAGATGTCTGGAGCTGGTAAGTCCTCATGCAGTACTTTGACTTTTGTCATAACTTTCTTTCAGATGCAGATGGATTGAATCTGTGGCAGAGCGCCCCATACCAGGTGAGGTGGTTCCCACAGGAAGGTCAGTCACCGTTTGTCTTTGCAGGGCAAGTGTAAATGGTGACTGTGTTACAGCTTTGTTCTTCATCTTTATTTGTAGGAAGTAATGCTGAATATCAGTGGTCAAGGTCGATGGAGTGAGGTGGAGCGGTGACTGGTGGACAGAATGAGTTGTTACTGCTTGGGTATCAGTTTCTGGTGCAGTTCTAAGCATCCATTTTTGTTTGTGCATTTTAGGTGGTCCACTGGGAAGGTGTCCCAGCCCTGGGATGCTGGAGGCCAGGTGGGTGCAAGCTTAAGGTATAGGTGTGGTGTACTTCAGTTGGAGTGGGGAGGCTGTGGTTTCAGTCTCTTAGCATGTTTTTTTGCTTTGCTTCTCTGCAGGTGCTGCTGCTGCCCTGGGCATGCCAAGGGACAGAGGCGAGCAGGTGAGTTGGCATTTAGGTGGGGCGACTGATAGGTGAGAGGTACGTGGCAGCATGCGAAGCGTGTCCCTTTTCGCTTTGCAGGTATCATCCGGGCCACCTCCGGAGTCAGATGGAGATTTGAGGTGAGCCTGGGCCAGTGGTGCAGAGGGAGACCGCGCATTATTCTTCTGGAGGGCAATAGTCGCAGTTTCTGTTTTGTTGTCTTAGGTATCACAAGTAGGTGCAGAGCCTAAGTTTGGAAATGCTCGGTAAGCAATGAGCCTCGGCAGTTATGAGGGAGAGGGGCATTGTGCAAGGGGTCACTTCTGGGACATGTCATCACAGTCTGAATTTTGTCATTATTCTCTATCTTTTGCAGCCGCCCAAGTGGACTTTGGGCCATGTATTGACATCCACGGTGCTGAAGCATTCTTTTCTGTCAAGGATGGATTTCGTCTGCTGGTCTTCAGAGAGCTAAGTGTGGGGACTGTTGGTTGGGAGAAGGCAAAACCTTTGGAATCACAGGAGGCAATTTGAAGTTAGCTGAGAGGAGAGGGCTGTAGTGGGCCGGGCCCCTTGGAGGTTAAGGGAGAGAGGGTTTCTCTTCAGCATCACTTGAGCCTTTGCTGGGCCGGGCAGTTCCAACCCATCTCCTTGTTCTCGTGAGCTTCGCATCATTGGATTTGTCATTGTCCATCTTTTCACCCGAGGAGCCTGCCTTTGGGTCTGGCATGATTGCCATGGTCTAAATTTTGCCTACTCTTCAGTGTAGCCATGCTTTTGAGCACTTTTGAGCATAGCACGCGGGCATCTTGCATCTTGGCCATTTGTCGGTCGGTCATGTTTTGTGACGTCACTTCAGCCTTTGGCGGCAGAATCATTCTCTAGAGATCCCTTTGTATCACCTGGCAGTCGTTGCCTCCTTCTCTAGGCCTACTGCGCTTCTTGAGCATCCTCTTACCAGCTTTGGCACTAACTTCTCATAAGGAGTTTACATTTCACTGTCACGTACTACTGCCGTAGAGCCTTCTTTCCTTCGGCGTCATCGGCCTCTGGCTCATCTTGCACTAGGAATCTTGGGTCCATCAGGTAAAACTGCTGGGCCGTTTCAGTTTGTGTCTGTTATGTGGTTTGTGTCCGTTGTCTTCAGTGTCATAGGGCTTTGTGATGTCTCAACGCTTTACAGGCATTGTTATGGGCCATATCAGCAGCAGGAGTACTTGCATACTTTCCTGGATCGGGCTTATTCTGGCATCTTTATGGTTTTGCTTTTTGAGACCAGAAGAAGTATACAAGATGTTCCTCTCCATCTTCCTTCTCAGTTTTGGTAGTATCTTTTTTTCATGTGCCATTCCCTTGGACTTCTGTATGAAGTGTACTAGACCCTCCTCACTGCAGTAGTTTCGTAGCTTCCGTTGCCTCAAAGCATCCTGGTCTCAAGAATTTATCTTGTGAAGCGTTATCTCAAGTCTTCATGTCATCTTTGCTTATATTTGATGCACTGGGTGTCCATGTGCCACTTATGCTTAGAGCTGCCCTGCCCTGGCACATTCAGTCATGGCTAGTTTGAACAGTTTTAAAACTCTCCTCTCTTGTCTATGGGCTTTTGGGTAGAAAGTTTATGGGCCTGGTGTGGGGATAACTCCTAGCTGTCAGCTTCTTGCAGACTGCCTCATGCTGTCTTGCAGGTCCCCGAGGCAAATTTTGATCCCTATGGTCACTGATGCTACCAATTTTCCCAGGGTCTACTGTTCCACATCAAGGAGCAGCAGATGGAAGATGTTAAAGCATCTTCTTTAGGGGGGAGTGTTTCTAGTAAGGGCTGCAGTCAGAGTGTAAGCTGAAGAAGGGGTGTGTCTGTCTGTGTGTGTGTTGACTGGCTCTAACCTTATGTGTGTGTTGTTTTTTGCCTTTCAGGTTCTTCAGTTCATTTTAAAATTTAGAATACAAAAAACCCAGCTGGTCCTGCCCATGCTGTAGGGTCAGTCAGAGGGACACAGGGTTCCTCTTCTCCTCTCTGCTGGGATGAACTGCCTAGGGAATACCATTTCTGACAGCCCAGTCCTACCTGTGTCCTTTGGAAAAGGGCAGAGGTGAAGAGGCGACTGCCAGAGTTCCTTGGGGATGATGGAGTTGTGGTGTTTGGCTGTGCCCAGAGGGGCAGGTTGGGCATTATTTGTGTGTCTGAGGACTGGGGAGCCGAGCTCTCAGTGCATTCCCAGCTCTCCCAGGGGTGGCAGCTGGTGCAGGGCTGGGTGACAGCCTCTGGTTGGCCTTGGGGCAGGCCCTGGCCCCGGCACAGACACAGGGTGGTTTGGGGCTGCTTGGGGAGCAATGGGAGGAAAATGAGGGATGGTGCTGGGCGGAGAGATCAGCCTGTGCTTGTGTCAGTGCAGCTGTGCAGGGCCCTGGGATCTGGGTAAAACTCCAGCTCTCCTGGTGTTCAGGGATGCAAGGTCTGAGGGACTGGATTTACCTAGGACTTTCCAGGAACAAGGGGAAATGTGGTGCCAGAGCTGTGCCCTGTCAGGTTGTGTTTCCCTTTGGGGATAGGGAGTCTCTGGGCTGAGGTGAGATTGCTGTGTGAGTGGCAGGGAACAGGGAGCTCAGAATTGCAGGCACTGATGGAATAGTTGTCTTAGGTCTGTTTGGTTTGTGTTTGTGAAAACTGGGATGTGGGCTGGAGAGGTGCTCTTGGGAACAGTGGATAGAGTACATTTCCTCCATGGATGTGTAAGGAAGGACAGGGAAGGGGAGTATTTATAAACTGGTCTCAGTATTTCATGCAACTTCGGGGTGGAGCAGCGATGCAGGTGGGTGGGTTTGGCCTGGGCCTGTCAGGACTAACCACAAAGTATCCAACTAAGCCCCTGACCCCTCAAGGCATCTGTGAGACACTTCCACAGAAACCCAAGTCAGAAATCCAGTGATTATGGAGGTAAAATGATAGGTAATTGCCTATGATCCGTGGGGAATTTCCTTTGGAATTATCAATCAAGGCAGAGCATATCTTCCAGCTCTTTTCCTGGTGTGCAGTTTCCTCTCTGGTTTAAATGAGTTTGTGTGCTCCTGTTAACAAGCAGTGTGTTTTCACCCTGAAATTTGGGGTGATAGTCTTTCTTTAGTGTTTTTCCCACAACTGAATCATCCCTTCCATGAGTAGTCCATGTTGTTCTACACAGCTGCTTTGGCCGTGGGTCAGAGAGAGAGAAGGGAAATGACTTTTTAGGGTGTTGAAATTTCTCCAGGCAGGAGTGGGACGTTGTCTTGCCCCTCCCCAGAGCCCTGCAGGCGCATGGGAGTAGCTCAGTGCCGGCCCAGTTCTCTGAGAAATAACAATGCTTGGGAGGTTCAAGTGTTGATAACAAACTCTCCTGTCTCCTGGTAGCAGTCCTAGGCAGAGGAGGGAAGAAAGGAACTTGTGTTATTCATGGAAAGCCTTCTGCTGTTTCTTGTGCAGACTTTTAGATCTTTGTATGATTTACTATCCAGTGTCTGTAGGTAGAGAATGACTTATTTGAGGTAAAAATTGAGATAATCAGTAATGGACAGGTAGGGAAAACTTTTGAAGTAAACTTGAGGTGACCTGTAGTGGAAAGCATGAAGATTTTGAAGTAAACTGTAGCAATCAGTTGTGCACAGGTAGGGAAACTTTTGGGGGTAAAATACAAGGGCATCTCTAGGTGAGGGAATGAACTTTTGAATGTCAAATGTTTTTTATGGATACTGCATTAATTTAATTTGTGCTTAAACTTTAGCTAGGCTAGACACTGGTGTCTGAAAAGTCTACATATTTTTCCAATGACAAAATGTGTAAATTTAGTATTAAAGAAACAAAACATATTTACTTGTACTAGAGGAAAAATACTTTCGTAGCAAAGAAATTAACTGAGGTGCTCTTTAAAAATAGGTCTGGCTTGCTTACAGAATTGTTACTTATGCAGTAAAGCAGATCTACAGATGTTTTCTTTTTTTCTTCCAGATAAAACTTGGATTGTTTGAAAAGTGGGGAGATATTTCACCGTAGTACAAAAGAAGATACAGAAGAGGAGAGCAGAATGAGAGCTTTGCAAGTGCCACATGCCTGCAGCCTGCTGTCTTTAGTGATGCTGTTCCTTCCAGTCACTGGAACGTCAAAACAAAATATCCCAAGACTGAAGCTTTCCTATAAAGGTAAACTTTTCAGTAGTTTTTCTGATTCTGCCACTTTAGTTTCGATGTGATACTGCCAGCAGTTTTTTGTATTACTAACCAGGAAATACATAATAGAAGCCTTAAAGATGGATGAATTCTGCCTCGGGGCAGTATTAAAATCTGGGTTTTTTGTTGTGTCGGGGCACATGTTTCTGAAGTATAAATGTCTTTTAAAAGTAGTATTTCTGTTTGCTCCAAGAGGATGTTAACAGACTATACATAAATTAGAGGGGAGTAGTCCTTGAAACACTCTGAGGTGCATTGGAGACATTCCTATGTGGCTGGTGGGGATGATGTGAGACATGGAGGACATTCACACCTTCCTACAGCATCAGAGAAAGTTGAGAGAGCTGACTCAAGTGTTTCAAGGGGACTGACATTTATTTTTGTAATAATTCTTTTTCTATCACTAAGTGGGTATGTTAAACTCTTCATATGTGGCTTTCTTTCTCCTTGCCTCTTTGGATCACAAAAGCGTGTTTCTCTGCAGAATTTCTTAGTCTTGTGTGTAGTTCTTGTTAAGAATGGTACCGTCTGAGGGATTTCAACACAGACATATTTATGTATTAATGGCCAATTTTTTAAAGAAGGTAGATTTCTTTTTGCTTTGAATGTGCAGTACACCTCCACAGGCACAGAGATGTGTCACTGATATTTCCTTCTTTAGTGAAAATAAATGCTCTCCAGTTAGTTATGTTTCAGCTATGTCAGCACCTTGCCCTTATGGGAGCTATTTCTGCTCTGTTTTTCAAACTTATGTCTTCCTATGCATTGCAGAGTTACACTCAGGATGGTGTGATGGGACAGGCTGTAAAGCCTTCATCAGGGCTTATGATATGTTTATCATGAGTTTAACACCCAGAGAAATTTATTGAGTAAGCAGAATGACATGCTATTTGTTTACAAGCTTCTCTTTTGCTAGATTTGCATGCCTCTGTGCATGCTATTCCACTGTGTATATAAATGTGTTTGGATGTGTTTGTGTGAGAGAGACAGAGGAAGCAAGATCAAGGGATCTTGACAACATTTTTATAAATTCAGGAAACAGTTGCACTCGCTGAAGCCAATGAATACAGAAACTGAAAGACCTGACATGAGTTATGAAAGTTAGCAGTAAAGCCCTCCTAACATACAGCTGGCCTTCTCACAGCTAGGCCTTTTGAGATAATTCCCAAAAGCAGCATACACCATATGGCGATGGCATTTACTGTGGGTTTGACACTCATGATTAGTGAATTCCTCTCAACTTCAAAAGCAGATAGCCTTTGGCAAAATCCTGATGGATGCCTTTGGCAGGTAAAGAGGGGGAGAAAGAAAAATTATTGAGGTCAACACAGGGGAAAAAAAATGGCTGAAATCTTAGTTTAAAATAGTGGCAGAGACCTGCTGGGAACAGTTGGGAAAATGCCTGAGCTCGTTTAAAAAGATAATGAGCAGATGATTGATATTTAGGCCCTGACCCAAACTTTTATTAGCAACTTTATAAACCTTTCAGTTTGGCTTGAGGGATACGGTTTCCTGTCCAAACTTATTCACCTATATCCCTGTAGGGGGGGAAATCAACAACAGATACAGATGCAAAATAGCACATAAATCTTAGTTTTGAGAGCTGTGATGGAACTGAAAAGTCAGAAGAAAGAGAATTACCAGAATTTATTGTGCCTTGTCTTACTTTCTTGGGAGGTTGGAAGGTGTATATTTTTCCACATGGAACAAGAAATAATTTAATGCTGTTTTTTCACATTTATGTATTGTAAATGATTCCAGTATGGCTTATCATAATTAAACTGTATTTTGTGTGTTGACAACAGAATATCAGATGTACTGAATATTTAATATAGTTGTGAGAATTAAGTCACATTGGTCACACCTGGTCACACATGTCTTTGAAGGGAAGGTTTCATCTCCTTTCAGGTGTAATGTGTTTATGGCATAGCTCTATCTTCCCAGAAGAGCTGAGCATTTGCTGGGGCAGGAGAGCTGGAAGTAAGCAGGACTTTGCTCTGCAGTTACTGAATCTTCCAGTTGCATCAATCAGTGGTGGATGGAGGAAGAGGGAGAGGGTAGGGTGGTTAAAGATATGTCTATAACTGCAGGAGTGTTTCAATAAACCACAGCATGTCAAAGCTCCTTTGTGTTCAAACAGCAATTAAATTTTTAGACCTTCTCTGAATGGCAGTTACAGGTTTCCTTCTTCTCAAGGTTGTCATCTTAATGAATGGGAATCTGTGCAGGAAATGTTAAGATATTCCAGTGAGTGATGCTGGGATCAATGTAAAGTCATACAATGGATTTCCTTTATTGTTTGTCCCAGTCTAAAGATGTGTTCTAAAAAATTGTGCATGTATAAAACTAAAGCTACACACAAATCAATTAAAATGTGTTGTAATACAGAATCAAAGTAATATATTTTCCACCTGTGTTAACCGAATACACTATGATCTTTAATCACATATCTCATCCTTTCACATTTTCCCTGATCCATTAGTTGAAAAATTCTCTTATTCACTCAGACTTAACGTTTAGATACTTGTTCATGTCATTACTATCCCAGAAATTGTCACTCCTCTTGTGATGTTTTTAGGGTGCTCTCACTGCATATACCTTACTTAATCTGTGTATCTTAGATACTTCTACAAGATTGAGGTGCTTTTACTATTATAGATTTAATATTAGAAGGTAACAAACTGTCTTCTAATAGAAGATTATGATCTTTAGAAAACCAGGGGATGATTTTGAGTAATATTCCATATTTTGACTCTCTTTGCCTAGTACTGCTTTCAGTCTAAGACCAACAGTGTGTATTTATCACTCATTTTCATGTAGCTGGAGGTAACCTGTGACCTTCATCCAAACTGCAGAACTCCACAAGCACAGAAGTGATATTCAGCTTCCCTGAGCAGCACATCCTTGTTGTCTGCTGCCTCACTTAACATCCTCATTCCAACCTCTAGAGCAGATGCAGAAGGTTTTCATATACTAGTCTAATTCATTAATGTCATTTTCAGGACAGCATCAGTTCTGTTACTAAAGAAGGGAAGGCTCTGTGTCCTAATTCATGTATGTTTAATTCATACAGTGTAGACAGTCTTGTTTCTGTTTTATCTTCTGAGTAATAATTTTTCCTAATTCATTGGGAGGTCCTTCCATAAATATCGTGTGTGTGTCTTTTTAGATTTTACTTCATAGGGAGAAGTAAAGAATAGCCAGACCAGAAGGTTGATTGCCTTCTGAGAAAAAGAAGAAAAAAAATCAAATTTTTCTCAATTTGTGGCTATCCTAAAATTTTCCTGCAGAAAGAATCCTAATTGCAATGTGGGTAGGGCTAAATGGATGCATGGGTGGGGCTTAGGTACAGATAGGGTTTGGGGCTTAGGTGGGGTGGGTGGGGATAGTGGGACATGTGGGTGTGGCTTTGTGACTGAATGGGCGGGGCTTGGGGTGCTGTGGGCATGGCCCAGCTGTGGCCCCGCCCCCAGGGGTGCTCCCTGAGGTTGAGGATTATTTCAGCATTGGCGACAGCAGCTTGGGGCTGCTGCAGACAGGTGAGGCCCTGCCCCCCGCTGGGGATTTTGGGGGGATTTGGGGGCTTTGGGGGTTTTAGGGCTTTTTTTGGTTTTTTGAGGGGATTTTTGAGGGTTTTTTTTGTCACCTGGCCCCACCTCGGCCCCTCCCTCAGTGTCCGTCCGCCATTTTGGGTGGGTTTTAGGCTGGGTGGATGGGGCTAACAGGGGGCGTGGGCGTGGCTAAGGGGCATCATGGGCGGAGCTTATGTCACTATGGGCGTGGTTTATGTGCGGAGTGGGCGTGGTTTTGGTCAGGAGTAGGTGGGGCTTAGCCATGCAGGGGCAAGGCTTAGGCAGAGGGTGGGCGTGGCTTTCTGGTGACATGGGCGTGGCTTAGGCAGGTGGGGGCTTAGGTACAGAATGCGTAGCTTGGATGGGGTGGGTGGGGCTAATGGGACATGTGGGTGTGGCTTTGTGACTGAACGGGCAGGGCTTGGGGTGCTGTGGGCATGGCCCAGCCATGGCCCCGCCCCCAGGGGTGCTCCCCTAGGTTGAGGATTATTTTGGCATTGGCGACAGCAGCTTGGGGCTGCTGCAGACAGGCGAGGCCCCGCCCCCCGCCAGGGATTTGGGGGTTATTTGGGGAAAATGGGGGTTTTTTGGGGTTTGAGGGCTTTTTTTGTGTTTTGGGGGGGTTTTTTTTAGGGTATTTTTGGAGGTTTTTTTGTCACCCGGCCCCTCCTCGGCCCCTCCCTCAGTGTCCATCCGCCATTTTGGGTGGGTTTTGCCCGTTTTTGGGGTTATTTTGGGGGGTTTCTATGGGGGTTTTTTGTTTGTTTTTTGGGGGGATTTTGGGGGGGTTTTTGTCACCCGGCCCCTCCTCGGCCCCTCCCTCAGTGTCCGTCCGCCATTTTGGGCTGGTTTTGCCCATTTTTGGTGTGGTTTTTTGGGTGATTTTTGGGGGTATTTTTTGGGGGTTCCGGGGTTCTTTTGGGTGGGGGGGTTGGGGTTTTTGAGGGGGTTTCTTTGGGTTTTTTTGTGGGGTATTTTTGGGTTATTTTGGGGGTATTTTTGGGGGGGTTTTGGGGGTATTTACAGAGTATTTTTGGGGGGCTTTTTGGGTTTTTTTTGTCATCAGCCCCTCCCCGAGTGTCCATCCGCCATTTTGGGCTGGTTTTGCCTATTTTTGGGGTGGTTTTTTGGTGATTATTGGGGTATTTTTGGGGGTTTGGGGGATTTTTTTTTGTTTGTTTGTTTATTTGGGGTTTTTTTGGGAGGTTTTTGGGTTATTTGGGGGGTATTTTTGGGGGGCTTATTTTGGGGGTATTTTTGGGGGGGGTTGGGGGTTTTTTCTGGTTTTTTTGGGTTTTTTGGGGGGTATTTTTGGGGTTTCTTTGGGGGGGGTTGGGGGGGTTTTGGGGTATTTTTTTAGGGGTTTTTTGGGGTATTATTTGGGGCTTTTTTGGTTTTTATTTGGGGGGTTTGGGGGATTTTTGGGGTGTATTTGGGTTTTTTGAGGGGTATTTTGGGGGTATTTTTTGGGGGGGGGTGGGGGTTTTTTTATCATCTGACTCCTCCCTCAGTGTTCATCAGCAGTTCTGGGGTGGTTTTGCCCATTTTTGGGGTGGTTTTTTTGGGTTGTTTTTGGGGGTTTGGGGTATTTTTGGGTGGTTTTTTGCGGTTTTTGGGGGTATTTTTTTGGTTATTTCAGCGGGATTCTATGAACCCCATAGAACCTTCTAGAACCCTACAGAGTTCTACAGCGCCCCACGGGACCTTCTGGAGCCCCACAGTGCCCCATAGATCCCCATAGAATCTTCCAGAGCTCCAGAGAACCCAATAGGACCCCACGGAGTCTTCTTGAGCCCCACAGTGCCCCATAGCAGCCCCACAGAGTCCCACAGAACATTCTAGAGCCCCATAGAACCCAATGGGACCCCATTGACCCCCACACATCCTTCTGGAGCCCCACAGCACATTCTGGAAACCCATAGAACCCAATGGGACCCCCCACAGAATTTCCTGGAGACCGACAGAGTCCCACAGTACCCAATGGAACCTCATAGGGCCTTCTAGAGCCCCATAGAATCTTCCAGAGCTCCATAGAACCCAGTGGGACCCCCAAAGAACCTTCTAGAACCCCACAGAGCACCGTAGAATCTTCTAGGACCCCACAGAACCTTCTAGAGCCCCACAGCGCCCCATAGAACCGCATAGAACCCAATGGGACCCCACAGAACCTTCTGGAGACCCATAGAACCGAATGGGACCCCACACAACCTTCTGGAGCCCCATAGAAACTCACAGCGCCCCATAGAAACTTCTAGAACTCCACAGTGCCCCATAGAGCCCCACAGAATCCAATGGAACTCCATAGAACCTTCTGGAACCACACAGAACCCAATGGGACCCCATAGAACCTTCTGGAGCGCCACAGAGCCCCATAGAACCCAATGGGACCCCATAGAATCCCATAGAATCTTCTGGAGCCCCAAAGACCCGCATAGAACCTTCTAGAGCCTCACAGCGTCTTCTAGGACCCCGTAGAGCCCCATAGTACTTCATAGAACCTTACAGAACCCCACAGAGCCCCCCAGTCCCTTCTGGAGCCCCCCAGAGAACCCAATGGGACCCCACAGAACTTTCTAGGGCCCCACAGTGCCTCACAGAACCTTCTAGAGCACCACAGAGCCCAGTGGGACCTCACAGAACCTTCTGGAACCCTATAGAGCCCCCCAGAACCTTCTGGAACCCCATAGGACCTCACAGAGCCCCATAGACCCCTGTAGAACCCCATAGAACCTTCTGGAGCCCTACAGTGCCCCATAGAACCTCCTAGAACACCATATGACCCAGTGGGACCCCATAGAACCTTCTGGAGCCCCATAATGCCCCACAGGACCCCACAGAGCCTTCTAGAACCCCATAGACTCCCATAGAACCTTCTAGATTCCCACAGAGCCCCCCAGACCCTTCTGAAGCCCCAGAGAGCCCCACAGAGCCCAATGGGACCCAATAGACGCCCACAGTGCCCCACAGAACCTTCTAGAACCCCATAGAACCCAATGGGACCCCACAGAACTTTGTAGAACCCCACAGAGCTCCATAGAACCTTCTGGAGCCCCACAGCGCTCCATAGACCCCCACAGACCCCGACAGAACCATCTAGAGTCCCATAGAACCTTCTGCAGCCCCACAGCGCCCCATAGGCCCCCAATGAACCCCCTAGAACCTTCTAGAGCCCCATAAGACCCAATGGGACCCCACAGAGCCCCATAGAACCCAATGGGACCCCACAGAACTTTCTGGATCACCATGGAACCCAATGGGATCCCATAGAGCCCCCCAGAACCTTCTAGACCCTCATAGAACCCAACTGGGCCCCACAGAACCTTCTGGAGCCCCATGGAGCCCTGTAGAACCAAATGGAACCCTGTAGAACTTTCTGGAGCCCCACAGAGCCTGATAGACCCCCAGAGAACCCAGTGGGACCCCATAGAATCCCACCGTGCCCCACAGAACCTTCTGGAGCCCCATAGAAACCAATGGGACCCCATAGAACCTTCTAGAACCCCTCAGAGCCCCATAGAATCCAATGGGACCCCACAGAACTTTCTGGAGCCCCATAGAACCTTGTAGCGCACCATAGGACCCCACAGAACCTTCTGGAGCCCCACAGCACCCATAGAACCTTCTAGAACCCCACAGAACTCAGTGGGACCCCCACAGTGCCCCATAGATCCCAATGGGACCCATAGAACCCCCCAGTGCCCCCCAGAACGTTCTAGAACTCCCCTCCCCTCCCCCCCCAGGGCTGCCCCCCAACGGCGGCAGCGGCGACGACGATGACAGCGCCACCCCCGCGGCCATCGTGGTGCCCCCTGCAGCCGGCGGCCAGCCCCGCAAGGTGCCTGTGGGCCACGTGCTGGCCTGAGCACTGACCGCTGAGCACACCCGGGCTGGCCTGAGCGCTGACCACAGCTATGGTCACTGACTCACCCAGGCTGGCCGGAGTGCTGACTGCTGACCAGACTGACCACACCTATTGGCCGGAGCCTCTGACCACAGCAGGGGTCACTGACCACACCGTGGGTCCCAGCCCCACATTAGGGGGTCTGAACTGGTCCGAAATGGCCCCAAAGTGGTCTGTACTGGTCCGAACTGGACCCAAACTGGTCCGAACTAGGAGCGCCTCGGCTGCGCCCTGGGCGGAGCTGCTCCCAGGCCCTGCCCCCTGCCCAAACCCCGCCCCTCAACCAATCAGCGCAGAGAATGCGGGGCCAGCCGCGTTTTAACCAATGGGAAGCGAGACCCCCGCTGAAGAGGCGGGGCCGAGGAGCTTCCGCCAATCAGCGCAGAGAAGGCGGGGTCCAGGGAGGGGGTCACGTGGCTGCGCGGTCACGTGGCTGCGCGGTCACGTGCACGGGGAGAATTCACGTGAGAGGCCTGACGTGGGAGGCGCGCGGAGCGGAGGGACTGGGGGGATTTTGGGATTTTTGGGGGGATTTTGGGGGGGCTCGGAGGGTCCTGAAAGAGTTGGGGGGGGGGGTGAGGGGGAACGATGAGGAATCGGGGGGGGGAAATTTGGGGCATTTGGTGAATTTTGGGGCTTTTTTGGAGGTTTTTTTTGGGTCCTGAGGGGATTTTTGGTTTTTTGGGGTTTTTTTGGGGATTCTGGGGAAATTTGGGGAGATTTTGGGGGAACTTTTGGGAATTTGAGGGGTTTTGGGGGGGTCCTGAGGGGATTTTGGTTTTTTGGGGGGTTTTTCGGGGTTTTCTGGTGGCCCTGAGGGGATTTTGGGGAAATTTGGGGCTTTTTCGGGATTTTTGGGGGGTCCGGAGGGGATGTTAGGGTTTTTTGGGGGATTTTGGGGGAATTTGGTGAATTTTGAGGCTTTTTGGGGGGTTTTTTGGGTGATTTTAGGGAAATTTGGGGAAATTTGGGGGATTTGGGAGAATTTTTTGGGGTTTTTTAGGGGGCCCTGAGGGGATTTTGGGGCGATTCTGGGTTTCGTGGGAATTTTGGGATTCTTTTTGGGTTTTTTTGGGGCCGCCCCTCCCCCACTCTCAGCGCTCGACTCCCCCCGCTTTGTCCAGGGCCCCTCCCCCCCCATAGCCTCCCCCGCCCCTCCCCCACCTTGGCTCACCCCGATGACGTCACGGAGAGGGCGGGGCGGCTGCAGCCAGAGGTGGCCCCACCCCATCCGGGGAAGGCCCCGCCCCACCTGCCCCGCCCCCACCTCAGCGTGGCCGTGCAGTGCTTAATTAACCTTAATTACATGGACTGCTTCATCGTGGCAGGTGGGGGTGGGGCCTAGAGTGGGCGGGGGCTAGAGGGGCATGTGGGCAGGGCTTCCGGCGGCGTGGGCGGGGCTAAAGGGGAATGGGCGGGGTTTCAGGTGGGGTGGGTGGGGCTTTGGGCGGTGTGGGCAGCGCTTAGCGGTGCGTGGGCGTGGCTTCGATCAGTGTGGTCGGGGCTTACAGTGGGGTGGGTGGAGCTAAGGGGGTGTGTGGGTGTGGGTTTGGCAGGTATGGAAGTGGCTTTTGGCGGGATGGGCGGGGCTGAGCGATGCGTGGGCGTGGCTTCATGTGATGTGGGCGGGGGTTCCAGCGGTGTGGGCGTGGCTACAGTGCAGGGGTGAGCGGGGGGCTTAGGATGTTGTGGGCGTGGGTTAGGGGCAGAGTAGGCGTGGGTTTTGGTGCGGGTCTGGGCGGGGCTTTATGCAGGGTGTGCATGGCTTGGGGCATGGTGGGCGGGGCTTGGGGCACGGGTGGGCGTGGCTTACATGCATGTGTGCGTGGCTTGGTGCGCTGTGGGCGTGGCCCAGCCATGGCCCCGCCCCCGTGGGTGCTCCCCGAGGTTGAGGATTATTTCGGCATCGGCGACAGCAGCTCGGGGCTGCTTTCCAAGGAGGCACTGGGGAGGACTGACAAGATGAAAGGGGAAAGGCTAAAGATACTCCCTGGGACCCCACATGCTGCCCTACCTGCTCAGGTGCAGCCCCTTGGCACAAGGGCTTTTCCTTTGGCATTTTCTTGGACCAGTGCTCTGTGCCCAGGTGCATCCAGCTGCTCCCCAGTCCCTACAAGATGGTCCAGCCATGGTTCCTGGAGAGACGCTCGGGATGTCCCCATTGGCCCCTTTCATCTAGCAGCTCCCTGCACGGGTGTGCCCAGGTAAGCCCCTGAAAGCAGCCTCCGGCAGGACCCACCCCCTCCTCATCCTCACTGGTCACACCTGGCGCTGCTGCACCTTGGAAATGGGGGGTGAGGTGGAGAAAGGTCCTGCTGGTCGTTCCCTCTCCTGCACAGCCTGTTGTCTGCCCCTGAAACATGCAGGCTCTGGGTTTCCTTCCTATGGAAAAGAGCTGTCATCTTCCTCTAGGGGTGGCTCGGAGAGATTTAATGAGGACTTGGGGTTGCTGGGATAACTTCAGTGGTTTTAGGATTGGTTTTGGGGTGTTGAAATATTTTAGGGGCCGAGGGGAACAGTTTAGATGTTCCTGCTTTCTAAAGCAGGTTTGTGGGGGGTTAAATATAGTTTGGGGGCTTTTATAGGCCCCCTAAAAGCCTGTAGGATCCCCTAAATCCTGCAAGGCCACTATAGGCCCTCCAAAACCCCTCACAAGCCTCCAAGAGCCCAACAGGCCGACCCTACAATGTCTGTAGTACCCCCTAAAAACCACAAAGCCCCCAAAACCCTGCCAGGAGCTAACAAAACACCCAAGGTTCCCCCCTACAATGACAGGTGTGATTGTCAGCAGGCACCAAGGCCAGGGCCAGAAAGCTGTTGCATAATGTACCCCAGAGAATCTCAGTGCCTCCCAATCAACTCCACATGACCCTCTGTTATGGGTTCTAGGGCATGCCCGTGTGAAAAAAAACCCTCGAGATGCACTTATAATTGCAAAGCAAATTGATTTTGTTAGTCGTAGTAGCAGTTGATAACATACTGACCCCCTAGATTCTTGAGAAGGAGACGGAGCATGGCTGCTGAGCAGGAGGGGTAGGCAGGCAGTGCACTTTTAGGCCATCCCCTGGATGAAAACGGCATGCATCTCGTCCTCCTCCCTCCCTCCACTCCAGGACCACACCTTACGTTTCCTTCTCAGGAGTGGTCAGTTACAACATCATCTCACGCAGGGCCAGCGCGAAATTCCCTTGAAATTTGCGGGGTTATGTCTCAGACTTTGTCCCTGGCCGCCGCCTCCCCCCCCGCCCCCCCCCAGTCAAATGGGCACTCCTCGGAACGCAGCGCATCCGGAGCTCATCTCCACTGCGGTGACCGATGGCCGCGGGGAGGACGACGACACACACACCCGGAAGGCTGCGGGCCTCACTCGCCGCCCGGTAGGCGGCTGGGACGGCCCGATGCGATGGGGCAGAAACCGGCACCCGACTCCGCCCGAACCGAACGCTGAGAGACCGGCTACACGCAGGCGCAGGAGGTGGGACCGCAGCCGGGCCCCGCCCGCCGCGCCCGTCCCTGCAGCAGCGCGCTCCGCCTCCGGCGCTGGGGAAGTGAGGTCACGCAGTATGGTGGCTCGGGGCCGGCGGGGCTGACGGGCCGGTGGTGTCGGGGATCCGTGTCCATCTTGCTCGGGAGCTGCGGCGACGGTCTTGCCTGTCTCGCTAGTATCGAGCGGCGAGACCAAAGCCGCGATGGCATCCGGAACCGCAGGACTGTGAGGCGTCAGAACGAGAGCCAGCGGGCCGGGCAGAGCAGCAGAACCGGGTCGCGGACGAGCCGAGCTGTCGCCATGGAGCTGAGGGTTGGGAACCGGTACCGGCTCGGCCGGAAGATCGGGAGCGGCTCCTTCGGGGATATCTACCTGGGTAAGGAGGATGGCTCGCAGGGGACTTAGCTGGCCGTTTTGTGGCTCTGTCGAGAACATCGTGGGCCTAGCCGGGTCGGGCAAGTACCTCGGCTAGGAGCACAGCAGCAGTAATTTAATATTTCGTTGACATCATGTCCTAATTTGGACAGTGCGGAAATCGGGAATTCTGGTTTACTCGGCTGCCTCTTCTCATTGTTGACCTTGGGCACCGTTCGCGTCTGTCAGACGGGCATAAGGGTAAAAATCGTCTCATTTAAGAACAAGGAAGAAAAAAACCCCAAAAATACATAAACCCTAAAAACCCCACAACCCACCACATTCGGAAAAACGTTTTGGGAAAGAAACGTGTACCAGGGTTAAATATCGCTGCAGTGGACTAGGAAAAATTGTCGGAAGGATGATTCTTTCTCCTGTGAGGCCTAAAAAAAAACTTACACAACTACAGGTGATTAGGTTGCAGTAAAAAAACTTTTAAATCCTTAAAATAATCCTCACAGTTCGGCTGATCCTGTTGCTTGACCGTCGCCTAATCGTGATTGCTATGCAGTTGTAAAACGTACAGGATTGGAATTGTCTTTGCCAGTCCATTATTTTAGCTCTCTAGCATAATAGCCTACCGCTAATGCTTATGACAAGCACAAGTAGTGGGTACAACAAGTTTTGAAAGAAGGTATTTTTAAAATACGTATTCTGCAAACTCTCAAGCTGTATGAATTGGGTTAAATCCAAAGAAGTATGAATGTTATGTCCCATCCCATAGACACAAGTACTCTGCTTTTGAAAATTGTGTTAATTTAGAAATGCAAATCAAGAAGGGGAGGAAGGTGGAACTTGCGGGGGCTAAGGTTTATTGACTGTGTATTTGTGGAAGATAAAAATAATGTCACTTGCTAGCTTATGTGGTATGTTTGGCAGTGCATGCAGTATGAGAGCTGGAGGTTGTTTTTCTAGATGGCAGTGCTTCGTCTTGCAGTGCACAGCTGGCATTCCAAAATAATTCGTTAGCTAAAGCTGCTTGTCTACAGATAATGAAGTACTGGTTATCCATAATACAGATAATATGCCTGATGAAAAATAGACATTTCTAACTGAAGGTATGTGGTTGTCTAGAGACACAGAACATGATTCTTCCTCTCTGCAGTGCATGTTTAGAAGATCAAAGACGTGACCGAGATTGTGGTAAAGCTTGTGTAAAAATCCTTGTTGGCTTCCGTTGGGATTTTGGGGGGTAATTAAGGCAGCAGTTAAAATCTGAAAAGTCAGATGATTTGAAAAATTTTAACTTCTGACTACTGCTTAGATAAATGAGTTGGTATTATAGTATTAATTTAAAGTGCAAGTCAAATAAAGGTTTATGTGTCGCTTTTATCTCTGTGCATGCAGCTCACACGGGTGAAGTTGCACAGAAAGTAATAGTTCTCTGTATGCTAGCGTAAATATTAATGCAATACTGAATTTTGCGCACTAAATTCTCTGGGTTTTACGGGTTTTTTTATTTCTAAATTTTATTTCTAAATAACCATCGTGAATTTACTTTCAGGGCTTACTGCAAAGGCCATGCCTGAGCCAGTAACCAGCACGGAAGTATGCGAATGGAAGATTCAGCTGGTGGCATGGGTTTATTTTTCCAGGGGAAATTACTGCCTTTCAAGAACTGAAGCCCTTTGTAGAGTCCCGTTTGGTTTGCCTACCACTATCTGGTAGAACAGATGTTTGAAAACAATGTTTTTTGTGATAATGAAGTGTGGTCAGTTTTTTTTTTAAAAATTCGGTTTCTGCTCAGTTGTTCAGACTGTGCAGTAGTCATAAGTGTCTTAAAATAATTTCTAAAATTATTTCAGAAGTCATTATTTATTTTTAAGTACGCGTGCCTTCTGATAGGCCTCAGTGAATTTGTAGATTACTTCAGCATACATTCCCAGCTGAGTTTTATGCTTTGAAAAGGAAGACTTGACTATTTTTGCCTGTTTCCAGTCCTCAGGTTTTGTCTTAAATGCAGCTACCAGGGTGTTGAAGACATTCCAGAGTAGAGGGGAGGGACCTCCTCCCTTTTCCCACCCTTCCTCTTTTTCCCTACTTTGGAATAAGGAGCCAACACCACTGTTAGTAGCATAGTTCTTTCACATTCTTTCTCTTCTCCTTCGTACCTCAAAATTTGTCTTCTGGGATTTGGAATGGAGGTCTGTGGGACAGGATTTTGACGTGTAAGGCACTATTGTAAATAAATGAGGATGGACAACTTAAAGAAAATAAAATTAAGGAGTTTACTTATGTTACCTTCCAGAGGAAGATATGAAAGAAATTGATGCACAGATATTCTAAATAGTATGAAAGGTGGACAGGGGTGAGTGGCTCAGAGTAAGCATTTGTTTTGTTGCCCAAACCACAAGGTCAAGTAGGAATGGGTCACGAAGACAGAGCAGTCGCAGTGTTTTCATGGTTTCTTGTGTTAGGTATACATTTTTCTTAAGAATGAGTTTTGGGTTGTAAACTAATTAAAATAATTTCCAGGGCCTTCCTTAGGGAAGAGGACTTTGCAATTACAAGTAAATTGGAATTTTACATTTTAAAAGAAAATACTTTCACAACTTTAGTCTTTCACTTATAAATGGTGACTTCTCATTATACTGCTTGTTAACACTTCTTTTAATTAGTGATTCCTTTCATAGAATTGCTGCCTCTCAAATATTATTGCATATTCCTTAAAGGAAGCTAAGCTTTTGGTGAAATACAGGGCGCTGTGAAATTTCAGAAACTTTGTCTCGGGATTGAGGTGTAGACATAAGTCCCTACTTGGGGAGAAGCAGTGGATTGCTTGGCAAAACGATTTCCATTTTTATGCCACTCACATTGGTTCTGCTGGACTCAAAAATATTAATTGCATTATTTTAGTGTGAAATCTCTTGTCTCGAAGGAGAGGGCTTACACAGAAGTGGTCAGGCTGAGGATCTTGGCTTTCTTAGGTAGTAAAGACTTCTTGGGAAGAGCAAGTACGCTAAGAAGTGACCTAGGGAATCGAGACCACAGTCTGTGAAGTAACAGTTTAATAATGTGTTGAGCAGAACTTGATCCTGATAACACAAGTCTTGATCCTCCTGCACTGGTTTTGTGTTAATCAACCACAGAAGTCTGCAGCCGTCCATAGAAAGATAACGTCTTTCATTATATGCAGGCAGAAGTTTGTGTTTGTTTTGGATCAGAAAAGTTTTTTAAAAAAGCCAAACCAGCCAGAACCCCAAAATAACCCCATTGCTGCTGATTATGCATCAGTTAATACCGTCTTCAGTCCACACCCTCCCTGATTTTGGCTCCTGTGGAACTCGGGAGAACAAGGGAGAAAAGTCAGGAGATGTGTGGTTCAAAATCAAGATTTTCATTTGAGGTGGGGAGGTCAGTATTAAGATAAGTCCTTCCTCCTCGTATTGCTGATACGTGCTTTCACATCTCTGGGTTGAAGTTCACCGTGATTAATTTAAAGTCCAGCAAAATAATACATGAATGAAATGTGAAAAATACTAGATTACATATTGAAGAGCTTTCAGTTACTGCGACTGTATTGTGACCAAAGTAACAATCCAGGATTCTGTCACCTATTATGCTAGATAAAAAAAGAGTCATATGAGACAGATATATGTACAGCCTTATTTTTCTTTTGCGTTTTCCAGTTGAGTACCTTGAGTTGTATCTAGAGTGAGCTTCATATGTTTTGTCAATTTTTAAGGTGCATTGTGAAATGCCTAATAAATACCTACTGGGGTCTCCACTCAAGTAGGCGCAGTGTTCCGGCAACACCACCTTGATACCCACGTGTGCGTGCAAATGGAAAGACATTTTATTAATGTTAAAGAAGACACATAGTCTTGTGTGAGCTCAGATTGGTTCCGTGCGGTATCGGCTCCTGGCAAAGTGAATGGTCATGTCTGCTTTGAGGTGTGGGATGTTAGCATGTCTTTGTAGCCTTAGTTTTCCTGACTTTATAGATAAAAGCCTCTAAAGCACTGAAGTAGCTCCTTAATCGCAGGAACAGGATTTTGCAAGTATAAAAGCTAGATCAGTACGCTGTAATGGTCAAAGGAAAACATAGGGGAAAAAATAGGTAGGCAGAAAAATACATAATTATGCATATGTGTCTTAATTGCTTTGTGTGACTCCCAAAAAGGGCATTATGGAACTGACAAAGGTACAGATAAGAGAAATGGGAAATAATATGCAGTAATTAAAAATTATTTACACAAGGAATGACAAGAGTTTTGAACTCTGAAGAGAGTTAAAGGAAAGTGAGGTAGGGTAAAAGTATATGCAATCCTGATCATGGAAAAAGTGAGTACAGAAAGATTGTTTGCTGTTTCTCAAAAAACCAAAGCAGCTAGTGAACCTCAGGTTACGCTTTTAAGTGGGGATCAGATCAAACAGTGGGTGATGTTCTTCACATGATCCTGAACCACGAGGTAATGCAGAAAAGAGCCAAATTCTGAAAGTAGAGAGACTTGGCATTATGTCTGTGAAGCGTCACACGTTTCCTTTTGCCATTTCCTTTTTTTCCTGTAGTTTGTAAGTTGCTTGGCTGTGAGAGAGTGTATTTTCTTGACTTTCTTTTAAAGAATGTCAGTTTCTCCCTATATACTTTGAAAGTGAACAGGTAAGCCATTTTTTCAGTCACTTGATTCCTGAAACAAGAATTTAATGACATTTAAAGAAAGCTTTTTGGGACTACAGATTCTTTATTCTAGATAATCTGCCTTCCAGCCAAGTAAAATGAGGTGTCAGGGTACAGCCAGAGTATGTTGAGATCTAGGAAAGTCATATTTTTCTATTATTTATTGGAAATAGTCTCTATTTCCAAGGCATAAGAGGAGGTGATTTGAATGCCTAGCGTTTCTTCCGTTGGGGGGGGGGCTATGTGCTGCATTTGTACATGTTAATTCTGAGCATTTCCACTGCAAACTGGAAGTGGAAAGACATCCGTGAGAAAATGAACTTGGTTTAGTTTTGTTGTTTTGGTTGGGGGGTTTTTTTGTTTTTATTAATGGGATAGCAGCAATTTTGGCTTCTTGTGCTACAGTGTCTAATAGTTGTCTCTTAAAATCCTAGTCTGTTGGAGAGTACCTCTGAGGTTTCAGAAGAATTTTTAGATAATCGTGGCTGAAAGTACTTAATCTCTGGATGTTTGCCATTGAGAAGTAGTTTGTTGATGTTTGTTTTGTTTCGGTCTTAGCAAAGGAAATGCATCTTAAAAATATTTTGACTGATGTTTAAATTCTTCTGGTTTTAGGAACTGATATTGCTGCCGGAGAGGAGGTTGCAATTAAGTTGGAATGTGTGAAAACCAAACATCCTCAGCTCCACATTGAGAGTAAAATCTACAAAATGATGCAGGGTGGAGGCAAGCAAACTATTTTCCTTCTTCAAAGATTTTACTGGTTTTACATCTTGGATGTATCTGCCACCTGGTAGTTAATGTTAAGGATCTCTTTTGACAAATAAGGAGAAGGTGGGAAAGGTAGCAGGGCAGGTGAAGAACAGCATTTCAGTTCTGCAAGGGTTGTAGAGGAGCAGTTCTAAATCCATGGCTACCACGCTTCATGATAACCAGTAGGATCCTCCCAAAGTTTCTCGTGGCTCCCGAAATACTAAAATGGGAGGACCTTGTGCAATGTGAAACAAAGTTTTGTCCCAGAACAGTGATTTATTTCTGATTCTCATGGATCAGTGAAAGATGGTAACCACTGCTTGGGACCATTTCACCTGACTTGCTTATTATGGTAGCACAATTATAAACATTTTAAATTCAGGTTAATTTTTGTTGTACATGTTAGTATTCTTTCTTCTGAGTTAAAAATATTTCCTTGCTGAAAGAGTTCAAAGGCAAAATGGCATTAGTAGTGGAGAATAGGAGTGAAGCAACTTCATAGCTACCGTGTGTTGCTCTGCTACAATAATTTATTCATATATTTTGGAATTCCAGAAACGTAAGATTCCCGTGCAGTTCTGGGACATAAACCCGGTGTAGTTAAGTTTTGTCTTTGTTTCGTAGTCCCTTGAATTCTTCCTAAAGGAGGCTATGCTTTTCATAAAGAGTACATTCCACACCGTATCTGAAATGCCAAGTACGGTAATAAGACCTCTAGAAATGGATAATAACGTGTATTTGCATTTAGTTATTTTTTTAATTCCTGCCTCATTCAGTTGCCACCTGCGTGTAGCTGGAATTGTCTTCGTAGAGTAACATGCTTCCTTGAAACTGGGTGAATTACGGCATTTCACACCAAAACTAGAATAGAACTAACTCAGAGTAAGGCATTTGGAAATCTGAATAAGGCTACCTACATACAGGTTTATTTCAAAATAATTTGAGCATTTCTACATTTCTGTGTGAAATAAGGTTCCTGAGTTCCTCCATAAATTTGGGCTAATTATCATACTGTCAAACTGAATGAATAATGCATCTCGTAAACAATGCTACTTTGGTAGAGATTCACCAAACAACAAATACCACGGAACTGAAGGAAACACAAGAATATGAAGGAAGCGTGGAAAATCATTGCAAATTTTGATGAAAGAGACAGGTATATCGTGGTGATTTTGTAGGCTTTGAAACTAAGTTAATTTCTAAGGCCTTTTTCAGTAATAATATCTAGTGGTTTGTCAGGGTCTTTATTTTCAGACTTCCAATTTGTGCCTTATTGCATCTTAGAGACTACACGAGTATTACTATTGGTAAAATGCTTAGGGTTCAAATCCAACAAAGATGCTCAATATTTTAGATTTACAATGTAAGTACAAAGCCTGAAAGGTTTCTGGGGAAGAGGAAAAAGGCTATTTTTAGACCTCTATTGCTGTAATTTTGTATTGATTCTGTTGGAAGTTATCAAACATTTAATTTTGGAGTGTCTGAAGGCAGCATAAAGTATTAAACTTCACTGTAAATGGAAACATTCACAGTAATGACCCTCTTAGAATTCACCTTAAGAGCCTTGAAGATTTGTGTGTATGAACTGTATAAATCAAATTGTTATACTGAATAAACGGTTTTATTTTTTTCTAGTGGGTATTCCCACAATTAAGTGGTGCGGAGCTGAAGGGGACTACAACGTTATGGTGATGGAGTTGTTGGGACCGAGTCTTGAAGATCTCTTCAATTTTTGTTCAAGGAAATTTAGTCTCAAGACAGTCCTATTACTTGCTGACCAAATGGTAGGAAACGGCTTTGTTATCTTGATGATGCAATATGCTGGGATATTGAAACATTTTTCATAGATTATATACATTTTATTTCTGTAATTTAGAGGTGAATAAGCTGTATTAATAGAGAGAAGGTTCAAAATTACTTCTGTTTCTGTAAATCCAAGCTATCCCATCAAAAGCGATTACCAGTTCTTCTTTAAGAACTGGACCTGCGCTGTTTGCAAACCAGGTGTTGCACTGCTCAAAGTTTAAGAAATTTCCCCAGGAAAGTTTTTGGAAACAGATGTAGAATAGACACGGGCAAGGAGCTGGAAAGAAGGTTTGTCTGTTGTCTTCTAAATTATGTTTTTTTTAATGCCCTTCTATCTTACAGTAAAAAGGGGGGTTGCCTCTTTCATTATTAAGGCAGAATTGCTAGTGTTTTTGTCAGAAAAAGGTGTATGCTTAGTCTCTTGACAATGATTTTTTTTTGTGGTCTGCGTTTAGATTAGTCGAATTGAATATATTCACTCTAAGAACTTCATCCACCGAGATGTGAAGCCAGATAACTTCTTAATGGGCCTGGGGAAGAAAGGCAATCTTGTCTACATAATAGACTTTGGACTAGCAAAGAAGTATCGAGATGCTCGAACTCACCAACATATTCCATATCGTGAAAATAAAAACTTGACAGGAACTGCCCGTTATGCATCCATCAACACTCATCTTGGAATCGGTGAGCTGGGGAAAGCAATGAATTGAAACTTCAAATGTGTTGATGCGTGTGATTTTAGCGCAAGTAGATGTTGCTTTGTAGAGGCGACATTGCTTTGTAGAGTCCCTATTTTTGACGCTAAGAGTGCAGCATGCATGGCCTTGCATGTCTTGATTAGGTGGAATTCAGTCAGTTTGTAATGCTTAGGAATTAGCACATTTTTTAATAAATGCAAGGATAATAGGCTTTTCTTGTACTGAACGAGCTTATCGTGGGCGTAGTAACTCTCAGCTGTCTTTTGTTCTTGTAAGGGTTTTTATAACAGTGTTGTTGCACAGACTTTTGTTTTTCCAGTAGAAAATAAAACCTAATGAGTTCACTTTTTTATGCTGTTGTAGAGCAATCTCGCAGAGATGACTTGGAGTCCTTGGGCTATGTACTGATGTATTTTAACCTGGGCTCCCTCCCCTGGCAGGGACTGAAAGCAGCAACAAAGAGGCAGAAATACGAACGTATCAGTGAAAAGAAAATGTCTACACCCATTGAGGTTTTGTGTAAAGGATATCCTTGTAAGTTACTCCTCTATAACACTAGGCCTAAGCGTTCATGTTTTAGCAGTACTTCTCCTTTCTTTACGTTAAATTCTACCAGTCTTTTTCACCATCTCCTCCCCGCCCCCCCCCCCCCCTTCCTTACCCCTCATGATTTTGCCACATCTGTGGTAAAAATACTATGCTGAAGACTGAGATCTTTGTGTTCGTAGAGCATTTCTAAAGATTCCTTGTCTTAACTGTTGAAATGCCCTCGAGTGGAAGGGTAGCATGGTCCATCTGATTTGCACTGTATTTTTTGTGTGCGTGTTGGCTGGATAATTTGTAACAGACAAATAGCTTTTAGCAAACTGCCTGTTTCTCTATCTGTGTGGGTACTGTTTCTTGGATAAATTGGATTGTATAGTCAGATGCACCTCTTACCTACTGCAGTTATTTCACTTGAGAATTACCATCCCAGGTTCATCTGGTTTGGCCTGCTGATGGATGAGAATTGTGAGAGGCAAAAGAAGCCTTCCTGTATCCTAGCATCATGCCTCAAAGTGGTTGCGTTTCTCAGTTTGTTATTTACACCAAAACAATAATAAGCCATTTTTGAGTCCTGTAAAATGATACTTAAATCTGTTTTAAAACTTAGTAGCACTAGCTGTCATCAGAGAATGTTTTCATTTCACTAAGAGTTCGGTCTCTTCTTTCCACCTTCTTTGCTTCGGCAACTAGTTACAATGACAAGAACTATAGTTTTTGTTTGGGTTGTATGAAAACGCATCATTTTTGATGTGTTTCGAGTGTTGTTTCATGCGTGTTCCTTTACGTTCATGAACTACGTGTTTTCTCTGGGGTTTACAGGCAGGGAAGACTAATCAGCTTCTCTTGTGCCATTTGTTAGAATTTCTTTCTTAATATAAATTAATCTCTTATTTCATCTGGGAAGACTTAAAGTCAAAAGCTGGTATTTTGATACTGCTATTTTCTCTCGTGCGCTGAATTCACTACAGTATTCACTTTTTTGTTTTGTAACTAATATTTTGCTTGCCATTTAAAAACAAGTGTTCAGACTGTTGTAAATTAAAAATGTGGCATGATTTACCTGGGAGATTAATGAGTCCCTTAGTCTTTGCATGTTTTGTGACGTAGCGGACATGAATCTCTATGTGGCTTAACAAAGAAATGCTCTTCCTTGTCCCACAATAAATTGTGTTCGGTATACTCCAGGCAAAGTTTTAAATCTTTTCTCCCCTACCAGCTGTTGGTTAAAGAACTGTACTGTTGTGTCCTCTCTGCTGTTGACGAATGAGATCTTTGCCTGCTCGGTGGTAGAAAAATAATTTATTTTTCAAGGTTGACATGATAGATGGGTTATATTGTTCCCTTTGGTAGATTTCTAGCATTAGATAATTATTCTTTTTCTTATGCTTAGGAGATTGCCTTCTTTTCAGGTTTGGGGTGGTTTGGGTTTTTTTTCGACTCAGAATTATAAAAAGCCAATGTGAAGCTGAAGATAAAAAACAGGCTTTCTTTAATTACAGCTGAATTTGCCACGTACTTGAATTTCTGCCGTTCTTTGCGTTTTGATGACAAGCCGGACTACTCCTATCTGAGGCAATTATTCAGAAACCTCTTTCATCGGCAGGGGTTCTCCTATGACTATGTCTTTGACTGGAACATGCTGAAATTTGTGAGTAGCTCACATAGCTTTCTAAAACTTTGAATTTTTAACGGTTTTGGTTGGGTTTTTTACTACGTTGTCAGTTTTGAGTATCTTAACTGATACTGTAAGATTGTCTTCCATTTTTCCTCCTGGCAGCTCTACTGTGTAGACAAAAAGATCAGGAAGCGAGGAAAGGGAGGAGATACGGAATCCATGCTATAAGGCTTGAATGACAGCTAAGTTAAAGTTGCAAGGTTTTTAATGTGAAAGGCTTCTTAGACAGATCCTTTAGGGCAGTCACCAGGCTAGACTGTGGAATTACTACTTTCTCCCACCTTGATCTTTAACATGGGTCATTTGCAACTGTTGAGGAGGTGTCCAGCTGCCATAACAGTATGTGTGTACATTAGCATTTTGAAGACTATCCGAGCAGCCTGCGTGATCAAAATTTATGTCAGTTCTCAAGAAATTTTACCGAAATAGTTAATGCCTATCGAACTTCAGTTCATGTATTGTCCAGTTCTTTCTTTTCAGCATTTTTATCCAAACGTACAGCTGTAAGCTCCATAATCCCCCAAGTTGTTCACTACTCTTGACCACCTGTAGGGTGCAAGCAGAGCAGCTGAAGATGCTGAACATGAAAGGCGAGAACGAGAGGAAAGATTAAGACATACACGAAATCCAGCTGTACGTGGATTACCCTCCACTGCTTCTGGCAGGCTAAGAGGAACGCAAGACGTAGCTCCTCCTACTCCCCTTACCCCAACTTCACATGCTGGTAAGTAAGCACGTACCTGGGTAAGTGTACCTTGTAGACTACTCTGATTTGCAGTTTGTCTCTGGGCAGGGTTTAGCTTTTTGGTTTGGTTTTTTTCTCCCTTGCTTTTTTAGTAGATTGAAGGTAATTGCATACGCTCATTGCCTGCCAGTTGATGCTTGAATTTCTGTGAAATGTCAAACAATGGCCTCGATTCCTCTTGTTTGGTTCTCTGGGATTTTTATGTGCAAACAGCAAGAGCGTAGTTTTTCCAGTGACCGTGTTAAAATGGCATTTCTCATTATGAGAATCTAATGCAATTTTTCTCACAGCCAACACCTCTCCTCGGCCAGTATCTGGCATGGAACGAGAAAGGAAAGTGAGTATGAGATTGCATCGTGGTGCCCCAGTCAATATCTCCTCGTCTGATTTAACAGGCCGACAAGATACCTCTCGCATGTCAACTTCGCAGGTAAAAAAAAAAAAAAAAAATCTGTGTATTGAAAAAAATGAGGGCAATTTGATAAAGTTAATTTGCCAAAAGAACTTTCCAGGTAATTGATGGGATTTTGCACTGTTTTTGCAGATGATGTTCATTCATATAAATGCTTGACATTTAGCCTGAATGATGCGGGTGTAAAGAAATTTTTATTTTTACCTTGACAGCAGTGAGAGGATGCAAAATTATAGAGATGCAGCATTTTAACCTACAATTATGGGATTTAGCTCCTTGACTCATTGGGTTTCTTGTATCCGTTACCAGTGAAGAAGCAGAGTAAGAGGCAGTAGTGAATCCTGTTTCCAAATCAACAGAGCAGAGAATATTGGTGCAGAAAAGGCCAGATCCATTTGGTGAAGAACAGAAGGTGCAGTAGTGAAGAAATGTTGTAGTGCAGTGCTCTTAATTCAGAGCTGATAAGAGGCTGCATACATGGATGATGGATACGTTGCAGAAGGCTCATTTGAAGAGAATGGCAGGAGGATAAATGATAATGATTCATAGTCAGCGCTGAAATCATCCTTACTGGTCACAGTGACTTAACAAAGACATTTTAGGAATCTTTCTTTTTAGGACTGACGATGTTAGATGTGTTTCTAACTCTGTACTATAGCTGAAACATTCCTTCCTCAGCATATTCACGGTCTTGTCCCAAACAGCGTGTGGCCTGACTTTGTACAATTTGCTTTCAGTCTTACTTACAGAATGGAAATCAGCCAAATTATAGACATTCTGCAACATTTCTGGGAAAGCAGTGTGTTACGGGGACTGGTGCAATGACCTAGGGGTTTTTCCATTGTGCCTCACTACTGTGCAGGAGTTCTAACTGCATAATTTTTGCCAGGGACTCGTTCCTCATTGACAGAGCACATTGACAAAAATTAACTCGGTTACTTTTGGCGTCATCATTTAATTGGCAGAGTTTATTGTTTTTGGATAATACATGGTCTTACGTACGAAATCTGACTGCCAGAAAGAACAGTTTTTTAGATGGGGGCCAAGTCGGTATCTCTAATGAAGACTGAGAGTGAACTGGGTGGAAGAAACAATTCCATTGTGATAAAAGCAAAGCGGCATTTTGTGGGCTTTCAAGCTGAATGAGTTGTTTCACCATGGAGCTGCGCAGGTACTTGTGCTTGCATGAGGGATGAACGGTTCAGGAGCAGAAATGGCTGGACAAGAATAGGGAGTAGGTGAGGTTTTCTGTATTGGGTTGGTGACAAATTTCACCATCTTAAATTGTTCACTGAACTGCTATTCTTGCCACCAGAAATTCTCATGTTGAAGTATTTTTAAATAGTATGAGAACAAAGAGGGTAGAGTTGTGCATAGTTATGGATCTTGTAAATTTGCCTAAATACCTGTTAGAAGAATGTAAAGAAGGTGCAACTGGACTGTTCGTAGCAATATCCAGTGAATGGGCAATGGACAGTGGGCACAAATTGAAATATAGGAAATTCCATTTAGACATATGAAGAAACTTTTTTACTATGAAGGTGGGCATGGACTGTAACAGGTTGCCCAAAATGGTTGTGGAGTCTCCCTTTTCCAAAGTACTTGGAGCCCAATTGGACATTGTCCTGAGTAGTCTGGTCTAGTTGACTGTGCTGTGGGTAGTGAGATTGGGCTACATGATTTCCAGGGCTCCTTTTTGACCTTGGGTATTCTGTGAGGCTGTGATGCAGAGTTCTCCCTGAACATTTGCTTGAATGTAAATATGGTTTTCTGGAAAAGGTCTGTGGCATTCTGAGAAAATTTCAGATACTTTCTCTGTTACCAGTCAGATATACAAGTAATAGCAGTAACAGACAGAAATGCAGTGACGCTGCTTAATTGTGTTACATGAAAGTGTATCTTTAATTTTTTTGTTATGTTCGTGACACGTCGCTCAGTGCGCAGGTGACACTTTTCTAAGCATTTCAAGATACGAGTAGTACAAGTGGGCTTGTAGATACATTTTGGTTCTGCCTAGCCTGTAAAATGTGAATACTGTGAGGGCAGTTGGCAGTTCTCTGTGTAGTCTTTAAACATCCAGATACCTAATTTGTGATGAGGGCCAACGGTACGGTCTGGCTTAATGACGCATTCCATACCTGCCTTTTTTAACACTCTGCTTCAAGTATAGGATCGCTTGGTTGACTTCTTTACAATCCCAACAGCGGCCTAGTTGGGATCTTCTCTTGAGTTTGTCAGAACTAATCATTTGTTGCCTGCTGAATTCATTTAGTTCTTAAGACAGTGAAGCAGTGCTGGTATCTATTTGTGGTGACCAAATAACTGTGTGTGACTCTAGTATAATTTGAACAGATTCCCGTGGGCCTGTTGGAATTGGAAGGCAAGAGAGATTTGCAGTGCGAAATGGGTTAGATTGGAAGGGAGCTTAAAGGTTGCCTCGTTCCAACCCCCCTGCCATGGGCAGAGAACCTTCCAGTAGGCCGGGTTACTCAGAACCCCATTCAGCCTGGCCTTGAACATCTCTAGGGGTGGGGAGTCCACGACCTCTCTGGGCAACCTGTTCCAATGCCTCACTGCCCTTTATAGTAAAGAATGTCTTCCTAAAATATAATTCTTCCCTCCTTCAGGTTAAGGCCACTCACCCTTGTCCTATCACTACATGCACTTTTTACGTGCTATGTGAACAGCCCCTCTGCAGCCTTCTTGTAAGCCCCCTTTAGGTACTGCAAGGCTACTCTCAGTTCTCCCCAAAGTCTTTTCTTCTCCGGACTGAACAGCCCCAACTCTCTCAGCCTGTTTGCGTAGGAGAGATGCTGCAGCCCCATCATCAACTTAGTGGCTCTCCTCTGGACTCATTCTAACATTGTCAGTGCTGTTCTTGCATCAGGGGCCCCAGACCTAGGCACAGTACTTCAGGTGGGGTCTCACAAGAGCAGAATAGAGGGCAAGAATCCCCTCTCTTGAGTTGCTGGTCACTTTTCTTTTGATGCAGCCCAGGACACAGTTGGCTTTCTGGGCTGCAGGCGCATGTTGCTGGCTCACGTTGAGCTTCTAATCCGTGAAGACCCCCTAGTCTTTCTCCCCAGAGCTAGTCTTGATCCGTTCTCCAGCCAGCCTGTACTTATGCTTGACATTGACCTGATGTGTATGCCGGACCTTGCACCTGACCTTGTTGAGCTGCGTGAGGCTCCCATGGACCCACTTCTCAAGCCTGTTGAGGTCTCTCTGGATGGCATCCCTTCCCTCCGGCATGTCAACTGCACCACACAGCTTGTTGTCAGCAAATTTGCTGAGGGTACACTTGATCCCACTGTCCATTTTGCTGACAAAGATGTTGAACAGCGCTGGTCCCAATACTGACCCCTGAGGAACAAACACCGCTCGTCACTGCTTTCCGCTTGGACATCGACTCATTAACCACAATTCTTTGAGTGCAACCATCCATCCAGTTCCTTATCCTCTGAGTGGTCCATGTGTCAAATCTGTGTCTCTGAAGTTTAGAGATAAGGATATCATGTGAGACAGTGTTCAGTGCTTTGCACAAGTCCAGGTGGATGATGTCTGTTGCTTTTCCCTCATCCACCACTGCTTAACTCCACTGTAGGAGGTTGCCGAATTTTTCAGGTGCGATTTACCTTTAGTGAAGCCGTGTCATCTGACACCAGTCACCTCCTTATTCTCCATGTGCCTTAACATAGTTTCCAAGAGGATCTGTTACATGATTTTGCTAGGTGCTGAGGTGAGACTGGCCTGTAGTTCCCTGTGTCATCTTTCCTTTATAAAACTGGGGGTTGTGTTTCCCCTTTTCCAGTCAGAAGGAACTACGCTGGACTGCTGTGACATCTCAAATATGATGGATAGTGGTGTAGTCCCTTACTCAGCTGGTTGCCATAGGACCCATGGATGTATGTCATCAGGTCCCACGGACTTGTGCACTTTCAGGTTCCTTAAACAGTCTCAAACCCCCTCTTCTTCCACAGTGGATGGTTCTTCATTTTCCCAATCCCTGCCTTCACCTTCTGCAACCTGGGTGGTGTAGCTGAAACACTTTACTCAGACTTCAGCTTGTAACACTTCCACTTGAGCTTGTTAGAGAAAATTCACTTTTCGTTTTCTCAGTTCTCGCTCTCTAGAAGGCAAGATGGTGCAAGTTGCAGGTGTCGATAGCGTCTGCTGTTACAGTCTCCATAATATTAGAGTAGCTCTTCTGTAATCAAAATTTATCCTTAGATCTTAGCCAAGTTACCAATTACAGCCATGAGTTTCCAATTATCTTTATACCTTGTTCTTAGGAAAACCTAAAGTATTCAAGTTATGTGGCAAAGTCATTAAAGAGAATTTTGATTGGATAGATGTAAGAATACAGAAAGTCATCCGTATCACTTCTTTTCAAGAGAACCATAAAGAGTAGCAATTGTTTGTTCATGTCCATTCCAAGTGTGCTAGTTTCCTTAGTAAGTCTTAAGTAAGTATACTGCCACAGGTCCTTTTTCAGGAAGTGCTTAAGCTATACTCCTGGTAGAAAGCAACTTTTAGAGTTTGCCATGCACATCTACAGATGTTTTCTGTTAAGAACTACGTTTGTTAGAGTTCTTATTTATAACTTGATGAATTAGTTTTGTTACTTTATTTATTTGTGTGCCTTGGTTTGGTAATGCAACGGTGCATTTGTAATCTCCACCTCTGTTCATCTAGAGGAAAGGCTGCTGCTTGTTAAACTCTGGACGGTGATATGTGCAGAGGTTACTCAAACAAGGAAAGCTACTTGCCTCTAAGTAGAGTTCTTCTTAAAGATGACTACTCCACATGTTTATCTTTCTTTTTTTCCAAATTGAATTCTGATCAGGTCAGACTGAAACTGAAAAACTAAGGCTGTGGATGCAAATAATAGGAACCAAAATTCTGTTACGAAAACCAGGCATTCTCAGAGAAATTTAACGCTTGTGGAAAAATGGTAATTTGTAAGCATAGCAAAATAGGTGTCATTTATTCCCCACATCCAAGATAGTGTCCACATAGCACCTAAGTCATTCTCCTTAAAAAGACATGCTGTTTCTAACGCTAAGTAATGAGTGTTTACTGGAGTAACAGCTACCATGTCTATGAAATGGTTCATGAAACTTAAGTGTTTCTAATGCAGTTACGTAAATTCTGTGGCACATGTTGTTCTTTTCTGGATTATATGAAGTGAACGCAACAGTGAAAAACCTGCAAGTTGTGAGTTCACAGCGATGAACATTAGTGGGAGCTGAGCAGTCAAGCATAGTCTATTCAAATGTGTATTCCTGCAGTACTCCAAATTCTGGTTACGATGAAGGAGTGGAGGCCATTTTCCTATATGGGGGAACTATATCTGTGGTAAGTAATGACTGAGGGGGCAGGTGTAATGTTGGAGAGGTTAGTGTGGTTTCATAATGAAAGGACACAATTTCCTCCTTGAATCCATGTACGATACAGGAACGAACAGAAGCGGAGATGTTTCTCTGTGTCATTAGCGAGATGGATTGGGAAAACAGATTGTCCAATGCAAGAGTTTCAAATCTACTACTTTCAGTTTGTCTGAAAGCTAAGAAAATGTCTTGAGTGAGTTGGTATCGTGTTTGAGATACAATGACTTTAACAGGAATTAAAGGAGAAAACATGTGAAGAAGCTATTGCTTAAAATTAAAACCGCTAACATGTAAGGAAAGGCAAAACAGAGGTTTAAGTGAAGGTAGTTACCTACTGAAACAACTTCTAAAATAAGTAGATCATCTCTCCTCTCTGCCTCTGCATCAACACTGGATTCATTTCTAAGTGGTGTATTCCAGTCTAAAGCAAGTCTAAATTACAGGTGTGTGCAATGAAGGGCGGTGATCTGTGTTGGACAGAAAATCATACCAGCTGTTAAAAGATCCTTCTGCTCTTAAGCTCTCTTAAGTGAATTGTTCCCTAAGTCTCCTTTACAGAGTTTTTAAACATTAAAGAGACATAGTAAAGGAGGTAGTAAATGAGGTAATGAGTATTCTAGTAAAAACTACTGTGAATCAGCTCTGTCGGTCCACATGCACAGACTGCATCCTGAAAGCAGTGATCATCTCAAGAGTCTAGTTACAGGTGAGTAGTCTTCATTTCCTTCGACAAAAGGTTCAGTCTGACTGCTCATGGCTACGCAGTAAGTTCTTTAATTTTTTTTTCTTGAATGTAGCATGTTCAGCACCCAACAGTCAGAGCTGTTGCAAATTCCTATTGGTAATAGAGGTATTCTCTCTGTAGTTGGAAGAAAAGATTGAAATGCTGCACAAAGAAATGTTTTACTAAATCTCTTTGATGGGAGACGTTTTTAGAGGACTACAGCCAACACTGGCATTGAATAACTTAAATGTTGTGCCATACTTCAGCGCTTCTGCATTCTCCATTTCCTCATCCGCAAATCTTTCTCCACGTGTACATCTTAATAGGCATCATACTCTGCGTTGTTCTTCTGACCCTGTCATCTTCCTTTGAGGATTAATGATTTGTTTCTTTTACGTGTCTCTTAACATGATGGAAATGTCTTCTAGAAATCTGAAATCAGAGCTTCTCAAAAAATGGAGTTGCTACTGCAAGCTCAGTTTGGATGTTTGTTCGACATCTTTATATATTGGGGCAGTGGAACTGTTACAAATTGCTGTCTTTTCCCCTACCTCAGAATAGCATTCCTTTCGAACACCATGGCAAGTAGCTGCTCGTCTCCTTTCGTTGGAAGGCAGCACTGGGTGAGTGCTTCTCATTGGACACCAAAGCTTTGGATGGGGTGGGGAAAAAACTCTTTGGAAACATCTGACCGCTCCTCCTACTCATGTGACCTCATAGTTGTATCTGTACCTTCCGGTCAGATGCTTGATGAAGCATTGATTTTTCTCTAACTTAAAAGTAAATGTCCTTCCAAAAGCTGAGTTATTGCTGCTGTTCCACTTGGACTCTTAAGCAGAATTGACAGTAATAGTAACCTAAAAGGTCCCTAAAATTGTTCAAGTATCAACAGTAAAATAACCAAGTCTAAATTTTAGCTGTTTGAGATACATGTCTTTCCAAGGATGTTGATACAGGAGTATGTCATCCATTAAAAACCAGATCTGCTCAGAATCATAAAAGCAAAATACACGTATGAAGAGTTAATTGACAATATTACTCAAATGAGGCTCTGTCTTGTCTTGTCATGAATGGAATGTTCTACTACAGCCATATCCATTTTTCACTGTTTTATATTCTTCTCCATGCCTTATGAGCGCTATTTTAAAAATACTCAGATCTGTTCAGATCTGTATTTAAAAAAATGTTCGCGTACTAACAAGAATAGTTGACCATGAGCATCTCAGAGGTAGACAGACTTGAATTTGGGTATTACTAAGTCCTTTCCACTGTTTGGTGCAGTAGAAGTTTCTGCCTTTCTGTGTGCAGCTTTTGGCTTTTTAGGCTGTTCTGCTTTTGGCAATAATAGGTTTCGTATGAAAAATAACAGCTTTCAGTTGGAATCTGAACCTTAGTGGCTGAGGGATGCTTTTCTTAAATATTTCAGGAGCTTCTTTGCTTTGCTACTTATTAAAAAAAGGCTGTGAGATTTTTCTGTTCCTTAATAAATTCTGTTGTATAACTCTTGTCTGCTGTGTCACTTTCCCTATAAAGCCTAAGCTTGCATTAATCCTGTATCTCTAGTTGGTGAAGAATCCTGCTATTCCTCTTCTGTTACTCTCCTGCTTTGTGTGCTTGGCTGACTGCACAAGCTGCTTCGTGAACAGTTTATAACATTAAAAAGATCCAACTGTAAATGGCAGCTTAACACTTTAAAGACCAGTTATCAGATCTTAGTAAAAAAAACCAGATACAAAAATAAATGCAAAAAAAGCAAACGTAGAGCTTTGCATTGAAAAGCCTGTGTACAGGAGACGTGCAGATTCTGGTCTGGGTTGTGCCTGCATTAGTTGGCCTATATACTGTATGCCTTAGTATTTGTAGCTGTTTACAACTGAAACGAATACTGAATACTGATCCAGCTACTTAGATGTTTCTTGCTTCTTAAATTGCAGAGATGTATGGTTGTTTTTCATTTTCGTGGTGAAAATGGTACTGAAATAATGCTACACTCTTACTTCAGTAGGTCAAGCTATGGAAATACAAGAAGTATCTTAACACAATGTCCCATGGAAAGTGAAAAGCTATTGAAAATAATGAATTTCTTTTTCACCTTCTTAATATTTGTTTAAAATTAATTATCCATTGAGTCTATTACTGTGCATTCATAGTGTTTTCATCTGGTTGGTTCTTTCTTCTGTGCATGTTTGTGCTCTGTCTAATTTTCTTCAAAACATCCCCTCTGGCTGGAAAGGTGCATTTTCCATGTTAAATTCTAATAAAAGAGGAAAATATTAGGGACATTTGTGTAGCTACAGGTGGGTGTGAAACATTGTATTGCTCATTGGATTTTAAATTCACATACTTAAATTCTGGCAATTAGTAGTTTAAAAGTACCTTGCGAGACACTCGTATGTTAACTGGAAGGATATGTGCTGATGTTGTCTTGTTTTTTGGCTTTGGTAGATTCCTGCTCGGGTAACTACCAGTGTTCTCCAGTCTGCTGTGCACCGATGAAAATTATTTTGCCATGGAAGGCAGATAATGCATGGCTGATCTCCCATGTTACCAATGGCTTTACTAGCAAAAATACCCTAAACTAGAGCGGAAATTGGAGTTCTCCATGTGACCTAAAAGGCCCTTGGAGGAACATGCAGAGACTCCAGCAGCTGCCATTACAGGATGCTTTTGCCAGAAACCCAATGACCTTAAGAGAACCCTGTGGTAACAGGGCTGGAAAAGAAAGATGGTTTACAGAGTTCACCGCCTGTTACTGGATGGCCATTTCAGTTTTCCCTCCACAGGCGGCAGACTTTACTCCCTTTTTATTATTCTACTGTAACTATAAATCTTTTACTTGGTTTAAGAAAGTTTTTTGTATCATTTTGCTAAAATTATTGGCTTACTTATCTGTAAAGAACTCTTGCTTTTGTCTGATTTAAAAATGTAGAATATAAACAAACCTGAACTAAAGATGATGACTTGAAATTTCTTGTTTAAAAGATTAGTCTGCCAGGGAATATGTAAATGAATCAAAACCATCTGATGTTATTTAAATTGTTTACTTTCATGTATTGTCCCATTCTGAGTCGGTTTTCTCATGAATTTTTTAAAACTGTTAGAAGTTTATTTTACTGTTTGCTGTCTTCATTCACACTGGACATTTAACTTTCTGTGTAACACAAAGGAATTTTTAATACTCATTCTGTTTCGTAACAGAGGAAAACTTAATACCCTGCAGGAGAGTCTTAAGTATAGTAGAGATTGTCATGATGGATTTCTTTTTTGTAAAGAACGTGAAGGACAAAGTGAAAGACTGGCATTTGAGGGATTTAGAATTAGAAAGTTTGTTCTGTCTCTTTGTTTAGTTTGGGTGAATGGATACTTTCAAACATTGTTTTTTACTGCAAAAATTTTGTTTCCTCTTCTCTGAGGCTGGTTAGCTTGGAGGCTGTTACAAGTGCAAAATAGACATTGCTGCTGAGTCTTCAGTGAATTTGCATGTTTCATTCAGTATCCACATGTTTATAAATAAATAAATACATTGATTTTGGCCTTCTGTTACATGCCAAGACTCAAAAAAGGAATTCTTAAACAAAAAACCAAAAAAACACCCCCCAAACTAGCAACGTATTCTTGCTGTGAAATCCTGAGAATTTTTACAATTCAGGTGCGTATCATATTTAATTCTTAACTATATTTGACGGAGTATGCCCAGAATCATTAGCTAGGCATGAATGACTCAATGTGCTCAGGTGGTTGCAGGTGTTGTTGGCTCCTGTTGGTTATGGAATATGGAAAATTCTTCATATTGTTACTGTAAATGGTCTCACAAAAGTACGTATTCTGTCCTTACAGTATTTGGAACAGTACCAGAACTATTATGACTGAAATGATGGGAAGTTCTATGTTGGAAATGGAAGTATATACAGAGATTTTGTTTGAACAGTTAGGTATTTTGAGAAAATCTTCCCTGCTTGGAGACAATTTTTAAAGGTGTATTGGTCTTCAGATTTTTATGGAGAGTAGTTTTTATTGTATGGGTGTTTACAAATTCTTTTTTGGCCCTCAATAGTCCACATACTAAGTATTATCATTCTTCTTTGGATGTTTTCATAACATTGGCTACTTGCTTGTGTGTACTCTGGGTCAGACTGGGGAAATGTGTGCTTGGGGAGAGTATAGTGGAAAAACTTGAGAATCTGATCGATTGATAAATTTGCATAAGAGAACGATTTCCTCAGTTACTATAAACTCTGGTATTTTAGGCATGTGCACTACCGTTTGAGCAGTTTTACACTTCACTGTGCTTTCCTTGTAAATATCTGTGGTTAATAGTGTGATGTTTGAGGGACTTACAAAAGCAGCCTTTTTATTTTCTCTGTATCTGGATCATTAGATTGCTGTACTATACTTAAAAGTTGACTGCAGACTTCTAGAATTGTACTCACTTGTGGGCAGTTTTTGTTCTTTAAATAGTTAAATTCCATCATGCAGAAAATAGTTAGACTGTCTATATAAACCTGTGTATTGAAAACCAGTATCTCAAAGCACTTCATTTGTACTACCACTGTATTTGTGTACTTCAACAGTTGTGTAAATACATTCATAATAACTTCTGTTCTTCTTTGGTGTAACTTACTGACTTAAAATGAATCCTTACCCTTTACCTGATGCAACTTTTTTTTTTCTTTTCTTTTTTTCTTTTTTTAAGGGGTTTCTGTACCTACAAAGAATATTGTCAGTTGCAAACATTTGAAGATACTGTCTTGATACCAAAACTTTCAGTGAAAGAGTTTGGTAGTTACGATCCTGGGGTATACAGGAAGAAAGAGAAAGCATTAATTGCTTTGCTCACAGAAAGCATGTCTTTTTGTCAATTTAAAGGTAAATGTTTTTGTTTGGATACTTCTTTTTCTTCCATAAGTTTTTCATTTTGTACAAATGCTTTTGCTTATCAAGTAATGCATGGTATTGATAAGGACGTTTAGTAAGGGAATTGAGATTCGATCAGTTATGGGAGCTAGGATAAAAGCAAGAAAAATAGTGAGCTTTACCCACTGTGTCCTGTATAATAAAATTCCGGCTTTTGCTATGTGATTCTCAAAAGTCTATTATAATCTGAGGGTAGATGCGCCTTCAGGAACCCTCTGTGTTTTCTTTTTAGCAGGCCTTTAAAAGTTGGAGGGATATTTTAATTTATTCTCATAGTTTTCATTTAGAACTGTGTGAGTGCTTTTATGTGGAAAGTACCGCCTGTGCTGCTGTTTTACATAATCTTGAATGGTTACAGAGTCCTTGAGTTTTTTGTGGTACAAGTATTTTTTAAAAAATTGAAAAGAAATCCTCTGCTTCAAGAGAGATATTGAGAGAAAACATTCCAGTTCATATATTTCACATTAACTTCATTAAAATATTCCAAATATCCCTTGGAGGAAGGCATGTAGAACTCATTGTTATTCTCCAGTGGGGAAAAAATATCATAAGCACAACTATTTGTCTTTGTTTCCTCATGTCATAGACCCTTGAGTCCAGCATGGGCTAGAGCAGCATATGTGTTGATTTCAAGAATATTTATTTTCTCTTTGTAAAAGAATTAAATAAAAAGGTGTTTGTTTTGTTCTTTACCTTTTGCTTTACAAAAGCTGCACTTCATGTGTACAAAAAAACCAAGTAAAAACAAATAATGCTGCTGGTTTTTTAATAGTGCTAAGCCATCTGGTCAGAAATCAAAATTTAAGCTTTGAGACTGTGAGAAAGTATAATCCATCATGAACTTAATCCAACAGCAAAGTAGCTTCTACAGCTCACTGGATGAGATAGGTTAATAATAAAAAGGTTTTACTGTGAAAGAATACAGTACTTTGTTATTAAAACCAGTACATTTCCTTCTGGTTCATTCAAGTGACAGTTACTGACTGTACATGTATATGTCTAGGTTTAAGTGACTGTGCATCGTTCAGTACTTGTGTACTGGGAGAGTGCTCAGAGGCCTGATCTTCAGTAAGAGTGTGTTTCACAGCAAAATCGTACTGACTTTATCAGCAGATATTTGCACAGTATTAACACTTTACGACTACTTCTTAGATGTTGGTGGAGTTTTTTCTTGCTTAATATTATTAAGACTAATATGCTGTGTTTCTTCTGTCAAAACCATTACATGCTGCAGGCAGAGGGATAATAGAAAATGAGAGGAGAACTGTACATGCAGAATCTACAAAAATAGGCCTTAAAAAAAAGTGTTCTTTGTTAATCACATTTTGGACAATTCTTGATTCAAAATGCTTAAGATCTAGGTCTGAGGTATGTGTGTGTGTGTGTGTATATATATATATATATATGCCTAATGGACGAAGAATATGGAAAAAGGGAGAAAGGGTGCAGATCATCCTAAAGCCCTAGTCTACAGTGTCTTTGCTGTGGCCAATCCAGAATGCTTGGGGTGGGATGTGGAACAAAACAGGAATTCATTTGGTACATTATGCGCTAGGAAGAAAATACGTAGTCCTGAGCATAACAAGAAAAAAATTTGCTTAATTACAGTCCTCAGCTTGGTTCAGACCTGCAAGTATTACAGGCACAAAGGCAGGACAGAGCTTCTTATATTTCCCTTAATTCTTAAGGAAAGGGTAAACCAGAGTAATTTGAGGTCATGCACAGATTTTTTTTTTCTTAGAAGACCCCAAACAGCGAATGTTTCTCTGCTCTCACTGGCAAAAAAACGTATTTTAAGTTTGTCTGACATGTCAACAATGGATCTTAAGGCATATTTTTCAACAAGACTGAAAAAGTCTTTTGGTATTTAAAAATTTTAAATACTAAAATCTGGATATACTTCTTCATCGCATTCAGAGTTTTACTGTGAAAGGTTTTAAACTGTTAAAAGAGTAGTAGATGAAAAGTCAGAAAAGCAAGGGCTATCCTTTCTTAATGCACCTGAGGTATTCATCTGGGATTAGTGAGGAAGGCTGCCAGCTGAAATGCTGCTGACATGACAAAGCAAATAGAGAGATCAGTCAAGGAACTACAGTGTATAACTAGAGGTAAGTAGCTTTTTACTCTGTCTCTAATTTGCCATACTTTCTCAGACAAATACAGGACTGCTGATCTCACAGACTGTGTCACTAGCAAAATGCTTTTAAGAGCATAAGCATTTTAATGCTTTTTAGTAGATACACCTTTTCTCCTACTCGCACAAAGATGAGCTCTATCTCAGAAGCATTGAGAAAGCTGCTAAAACAATCCATTCCAAAGCTGTTGCTTCTCATATGCAGTGCCCCTGTCATAGTCAAGGTTGTTTACTCTTTCAGTGTCGGTGGATCACCTTCCTTCAACAGGTCCGGCAGCAGGGAACAACAGCTGTGCAGCTCGGGTCGAGCCCATTTTCCCCTACAGCGAATGGCCCTACTTCCTTCTTTCAGACTCAAAGAGAACCAGAGGCAAAGATAAACTCTGGTTTTCTGTCACAAGGGTGGGCTGACTACACGCTAGTAAGTTCTGTCACTTCAGTCCACCCCGTAACATTACTTCCTGTAGCGGCATATGACTTGATCTGGCCGTTGGGGTGGCGAAGTGTTTGATTACACCTTAAGTCTTGCCAGTTTAACTGAACTAGCATATAAAAAAGGTAATCATGTATCTATTCAAACGTGGGGGTTAACGTAAGCTAGACCTATGACCTTTTCAGTGTAGATATACAGAGAAACTTCTGAAGCTGAGCTTAGAGAGATTTCTCAACAATTTCTTGCCAGAGATACTTAGAATTAAGCGCAAGTAGGTGTCAGTCTTCTAGATCACAAAAGGTAGGTCTTGCTACATTGAAGAGCTTGTAATTTTGATTCACTTGGGTGTAGCCTTGAGAGTGTACCTTGAGGAGCCAGTCCTAGCTGAGGTACCATAGGATCAAAAAAACCACAACATAAATGTATTCTTATGCTGTGTTTTCTCAGGAGCTTTCAAGTTCTAAAGAGCATCATTTGACAGTAAAGACAGCTTGCTGGCATGTTGGTATTCAAACTATTTTGGGCTTTGTAAGTCATGACAGTTCATAAAACTTTACCTGCAAACAAAACCTGGAGCACTATTCAGAGGAGAACATTAATATTTTTTGCACAGCACAAAATTAATAGCTGTTACTTTAAATTAGATGATGCTTTCAAATACTCTTCAGGATCATTTACAGCAGGAGCACATACCCATTTTGGAATTGGCCAAACTATGAGTCATGGCAAAAACAGTCCCCTTGCCCACATTAAATTCTGGCTGCCTGTGAGCTAAGTGTCACCTCTTCTCTATAAACACTGTTGTCTCTGTGTAGCTGTTTAAGCATGTGCAAATGAAGCCAAATTTCCAATTGGGGTGTTAATTTTTTCTGATGTTATTTTCTCAGACCCACAGTTTTTGACAACTTTATTTATTCACTACATTTGCAACAGTTTACTAGAAAAGCATTTTAAAAAACCTAAGTATAAATGTACACATTACATTAAAGTGCATTAACAAGAAACAAAATGTCATCCCACACAAAACTGAAGTGTATTCCCATAATCCTAAAGACAAGTGTGACAAAGAGACATGGACGCACGTACACAGGTCAGTACTTACCGCTGTAACAGTGTAATGTAAGAGTGCATTCTGAAATTCTTCTGTTTATGATTGTCTACCAAACTAAACATTTTCTTTGGGATGTTACCACAGGTGCATATATGAATTTTGCTTTTTCGGTTTGACGTTTGGTTGCTCAATTAGGGGAATGTTCTCATTTCTTTTTAGAGAATGATTCTACATTGCCTAATACACATTTGTGTGGATGCAATTTAATACTAGCACAAGATCTCTCCAGTCCTTTACACCATACCTTCATACCTTCTGAAGTCTTAACTTAGCTTTAAACAGATAGCTGAATCACTTTAGGACTTGTAATTCTGCTGAGGTCTTCTAGGCTCCAAATAGCTACAAAATATTTCATTTAGAATTTTCAAAAAATTTCAAAAAAAACTTATCTTTGTATAGGAGGAAGAATGTAATTGTAACTCTGCTCATTGTCTAATAAATGGGCAAACTGTCCCTAATCTACTCCTATGAGTATTTTGCATGTTTTACGTATCTATCTATATATATACATACGTAAATACATATGTACAAGCACATGTATACTTGTTCATATAGTCTCTCTGTGTTACTGGCATTTATACACATTTCTTCTCCTTGCATCAGGAAAATAAGGGCCTAAGATCCATTACATGATCAATCATACCATATTTTAACCATAAATCCTATAGCACACAATTTATAGAATGTATGAAGATCCAAAAGGCTTTAAAAATGTTGCTAGCCTGCAGGGTAAAAGACCATTCACTACTTTCAGAGAAATAATCTCTGAAAACTGTCTTTCAGATTTTTGATTGTTTACTTTCCAGGCTTCTTATATATTCATATATATATATGAACTGTGTGTCTAAAGAAATTACATTTGTTTCAATAGCGTATGATGCAGGAGTAGACCATAATGTTTGGATGCTTGGCAATTCAGTTGCATAATTACTTACACTCCCTTCCTTTTCCTCTTCCCTTTTTTCAAATCACAAAATTTTAATCAGGTGAAGGTTGAACGAAGATTCATCTGGGTAGATGTTGCGTGAAACTGTTCCATCTGTGACCCTGGGCAGTTAATGGCTCCTTAGCAATGCTTTATGTCTTTGACCCATATGCATCCTCAAAATATATGGAAGAGCACATCTCGCAGACTGCTCTTAAGGGCATCTCAGTGGTATTGAGATTAAAGAGATACAGTACCAAAATAACTGGAGGAATTTTAAATCAATTCCTTGCTTCTAAATATACAAAATATATATATGTATTTATATTTGTCAATCTATTTAAATATTTACAATAAGCAGAGTTAAATTAATAAGGAGCCTGGCTGGACAGTGCTGGGAATCTAAGGACTAGCTGCTTGTGAGGTTTGGTTTTGGTTGGTTTTGGTTTTTCAACACATTGGGGAGGAAGGGAAGAGTTCTATAAAACAGGAGGTCAGTGTGAAGGCCTTTGTGGCCATGTTGGATAGGAACAGTTGGGTACATGCTTCAGCACAGTCTAGTATAGTGGCCAGCAGCCTAGGGATCTGGCATGGAGGTTTCCTTCCCATCAGTATAACAAATCTCTTTCCAAGAAGATAAAGGCAGCTAAATAGAAAGAGGACTGGAGGGCTGGCACACACTTGGGTGTTACCCTTGAATGGGACAGAATGGGAGCAAGGAGCTTAACTGGCTCTAGAACTCTGAAGTACTCTCAAGCCTGCCAATTTTGATGTTGCTAAGAGAGCTGCATTGGGAGTTTCTCACCTTTGCATTGATGCTTCTTGTGATTAATGAAAACAGTAAAAGATTTTATACTGCTCATGTGGCTTTTTAAGCTGCTTAGCGAATTAAATTCTAACCCTTTTTTTTCTCACAGTCAATAAAGGAGTCCTGTAATTTGACCACTCTCATTCCGTAAGCAGCTCGTGCTGTCATAAAGACTGCAATCCATTGGTAGGTCTGTGCTGAAAACAGCGCAAGAGCACTGGCAGTCCCAGTCAGAGTAATTGAGTTGAAGAAAATAACTTGTATAGGCAAATGCAGCCTTTCTGTGAACACTAGTTTTACTTACGAGATTATTTATGGTTTCTTGTTGAAACGTGTCTCCTTGTCTTCCTAACTTCCTCTTCTGTCTCGAAACATGTAAAATTGTAACATAAAACTTCCTGTTTCCAGCTTAACTGTAGAAGTATTATGTATGGAAAATGAAACCTAGTCTGGAAAGTCAGTATGATACGCACAAATGACATTCTGACACATATAAAGCAGTCTAGACAATTTGCAGAATGTACAGAAACTTAAAATTGTGCCAAAACCTGAGGTCAAAGGAATAATCACTTAGTTCTGTGATAACAGCGTATAGCATTATCTAGCAAAGAAATCCAGTGATCAAAACACACAGTAAGACAAAAGTGGCTGTTTGAGAATCTGAATTCACCTTTGGAAAGGTTTCTAGTTTTTGCTTTTTGAAACAACAGGGACCTCCAGTCTGAAAGCTGTATCAGGCCTTCATGTATCATCTGAAGCAGCCTCCAAGGATATAATAAATTACTCTGTGGATTCCATTTTTCTCTTGCCTTCTGGAGCTACCAGTGTTGTGTTTCAAGTACCGATTTAGTCTTTAGCAAACTGGAGCTAAGTTCAGTGAGTAAGTTTTTACAGCTGGGAAATGTCATTCACTACAATCGCTGCCACTAAATTAATACAAGATTTTAAAATAACGCACTACATAGGATATAAAAACAAACAGTTTATTCTGTGAAGCATCCATTTCTTTTAAAAGTTACGATTCTAACTTTCCAATTTCTGTGCAAGGTTGTCCTAACAATGCAAAATCATTTTAAAGAAACTACAAATATGGAAGCCGGTATCTGAGATATTTCGTTAGAGAATGGTTCATGGTTTTGGCACTTTGTTTCTGTTAAAAATGGTAAAGTATGAAACAATGATGTTAATTTAAAGGGGATACAGGGTTTTAAGGGATTAGGGTCTTTTAGTTTTCAGTTATTAAGCGGAACAATTTTGGCACTTGAAAGCCAATATTGCTTTGCTACTACTAAGAAAACTGTTACAGTTAGTCTGCTTTAAAGATTGTGACTGCAGTTACAAAACCTAGACAGTCTTTTATAAGCAGATCTGAGAGGTGGGCTGCAGTTAGCATGGTTTTGTATTAAAAAAAACTACATTTCTGGAGTGGTTTTGGGTGAAAAAAGAAATAGAATGCCTTCCTTTTGCCTTCCTTTTCTATTCAGTACCATGCTGTCATAAATATGATGAACAGTTCCATCATGTTTCCTCAACCAGCACTTTGAATGGCACTTCGAACTTCCATAGATTATGCAAAAGGCAGGGAAGTGAGATAAGTGGGGAAGAAAAAAAATCAAAACCAAACATGTTAAAACCTTCCTGTGATGCTAACATTGCATTTTATGGATGACTCATGTTTCCTCCCTAAGTCTACCCACTCTATAGGTCATCTGGAAACTTGCACCATTTCTTTTATAAGCAAAAGGGACACTTCTTCAGAATATTCTAATAAACCTAATAATCATCTTCTCCTTGTTCTACTAAACCTAATCATCTTCTCCATATTAGTTGTAATATTTTTCAGTGCTCTAGGAAAATTTTACTGAAAACAGCATGTGGAATTGTGGGCTAATTTTGTTTGCTTACGGTTTGTCAGGATCCATTCTGCTCATTTTTTTTCTTTTAGTACCACCTCAGAATACCACTTGTGTGATCTGCTGAGGACACTATCTGTAATGTGCCTTTCCAAAAACAGGCTTTCCAGATGATAATTGCAAAGGTTACAGGTTTAGGCAGAAATGCATTTACATAAATCAAAGTTACAGATATTATCAAAATTAAGTTAGGGCTGAGCCAATTGCTCTAAAAAGTCTAAAAAGGTAAGAAATTCAAAAACCTAATGGAGACCTTTAAGTTCCTGAGATTTTTATCCATCTCAAGCTCTTTTCCCTTCACTGAGAACACAGGGAAATTATATTTAGCCACACAACACAGCGATTTCATCAATAGTCTGAGAACATACATATAATTCCACTTTTCTTAGAATATACGTTTCCTATAGCTTCCAAGTGAGCAGTTTCTGGTGATGCATAGCAAGAGCCTACTTGTGTTCATAAAAGCTTTTTAGTTCACATAAAATGTATAACCACAATGCTCCACCTATTACTGATAAAGCTAATTTTCCAGTAAGATGTTGTCTAGCTAATCAGCTTCCAAAGAAACTTGATGAGCTGACTAGCCCCCGGTTACTAAAGCTGATGGCCCAGCCCTAAACTATTTCTGTTTCTAAAATAAATAGCATTGAAAATCTTTCTTTTCTAAACACTTTGCGGTTCCTTGTCATGCTCACACGCATGTTTCTGGGTTAGTTACAACTTCACCATTTTTTTCAGGCTCATCTTTCAGAAACTGCTCCACTTCAATAGAGTCCACCTTGGCATCTTCAGGAGATTTGTTTTCAGATTTGTTTAATTCCTCTCTTTCTGCTGCTTCTTCTTTTGTATGTGGTTCTTCTGATTTTTTCTGAATGCAGAAGAAATTTCCCAAGGCCAATACAAGGGCTGAGGTGGTAACTTCAATTCCAGCAATAATGAAAACAAACATGTACCTCCCCGTTGCATCCAGGAGTTTTCCTGAAAAAGGCAACATTCCAGGTAATTAAAAAAAAGTGATTATGTTGCAGTGAATATTTTTCTGCTTTTTAAAAATATTTTGACTCTCCTGTCTAGAATCACCGTGATTATCTAACCAAGTTTTTTGAAATAGAATTTTAACAAGTTTGTAACAAAATATTTGTCAGTTATTTCAGTTCAGTTTAACAGTCACTGACTTTACATGACATCCCGAAACACGTATTCCCCTTGCACACACAGAGGCATGCAGTTCATCTGAAATAAAATCAGCCTCGCCCTCAGATGCAAGACATCAAACAAGCGCTTTGTGTTTCAGATAAAAATGTGTGCATCCATGGCTGGGATCTGTATCATCTGTATCATGATCTGGTCATCATTATCCTCTTGCTCCCAATCTCGTTTACCTTTCTACATGGGCAGTGCACTGTCTGCTTTAAATGCAAATATTATTCAATAGTCAGAGTAATAGTCTGGAGTAATTGACTGATTCTGACACTGGTAAGGGTGAATTTTCAAGGGACTTGGTGGATGGAAAGAACAAGTGGGAGGATATGAAGGAAGTGCCTCTCCGAACCTGAAGATCAGAGTGCATAGTACTGGTTTTCCCATGAAGGAGGTTCTGTCACAGTAAAAATACTTGATGTTTTTAGTGTCTGGTATAAACAGTAGACATTTCATGGCAGTGACCTGGTGGGTTTTGGGAGGGAAAGTGTGTTTCAGTTCAGGGTCTGTAAAATGTATGTTCTTTGATTGGTAATTAATTTGCACTTTTGACTTCAAATTAATGAATTTGACTATTTTGTCATGTCCCCTTATTCTTGGGTTGTGAGACGTGCAATAGAAGCACTCTACCTTCCTTAAATCACTCCAGTTTTATAGTCCTCCTTGTAAGTTTTTTTTTTTTTCTTCCTTCAGATGTTTTCTTTCCTCCTCCAAGTCTACCATATTGAGAATGTATCCTAGTATTTCCCAAAGAAACTTGACAGGTTTCATGTTCTGAATCCCAGTCAGCTATCTACCAATAAGAAGTTCAGTGCAGGCCTTCAGAGGAGAAATAGCATCTCCAGATGGCAATTTAACCAATCCTGAAATAGATCCAAGAGGGAAAAGGTTCATTCCACCCCTTCTCGGATATTTCAGAGTGTAACTGCAGAAAGCCTTTGAAGCATGTGCAGCACTAGCAACAATCTGCATTTCTCGAGTGACTCACATCTTTTCTTCTGCTCCCTTACGTTTTGTGTAAATGGATGCAATGCACACAATTTTAAATTCTGAACTAAATGGCATACTTGCCTGCTGATGGTGGACCAATCAGAACAGCCATAGCTTCTGCCAGGAGCACTAAACCGATAGCACTGGAAAACTTCTGCGTACCAACAATAGCCATGAGAACTTCAAACTGAAGAGCACCTACCATTCCATAAGAAATGCCAAAGAAAATACAAAAGACCACCAGTCCACCATAATCAACAGACATAGAACCCATAAGATCTGTAAAGCCATTAAAAATCATAGCAAAACTGAAGAGGTAGACACAGCGTGGTCTAACCCATTTAAGACCAGCTACCATTCCACAGATTGGCCGAGCAAAGATATCAATGAATCCCAGAATAGTCAGAAGAAAAGCTGCTTTGGTGTCTTGAGACCCTAAATCCTTGGCATAACTCACAACAAAAACCGGGGGAACAAAGAGGCCAAGCACCATGATAGATGCTGCTAGAGCATAGATTACGAAACCACCGTCTTTAAACACACTGAAATCCAGAAGTTTTTTCTTTACTTTCTTCTCAGCTGGCTCTTTGGTAGCTTCAGACTTTTTGGGTGGCTCCAAAGGTCTCATTAATGCTCCGCATACACAGCAGTTGAGCAGCATCCCACCCAGGATAAGAAATCCTCCTCTCCAACCGTACTCATGTTGTAGTATCTGCCCCAACGGTGAGAGAGCACAAAGAAACACTGGACTCCCAGCAGCAGATAGCCCATTGGCTAAGGGCCGGCGTTTGTCAAAGTAACGGTTTAACATGATGAGTGAAGGCTGAAAGTTTAGTGCCAAACCCAAACCTGTAGCAGAAGGTATGTAAAAATTAATACTGGCCTACAGTATCACTGTTAAAGATA
>NC_045494.1:85162-181781 GCF_009650955.1 Corvus moneduloides
TTCTAATTACAATTTTTCTGACTCATAACTTAAGAGAAAATAGTTTTATTCAAAATGGACAAAAGAATCCCAAGATAACACAAAGCATTCTACCCCCATAGTATTCTTGTACTTTATGATTACACTTCACACTATTAAACATTCATAACAGAAATAAATGACATTTTTTTTCCACATTTATCTGCCATCTTTATAAAAGCCCAGTTGGGTGATCCTGATACTTCAGGTATTTTTCACTTACACAAAATTTCAGCCTAAAGCTAAGACATAAGTTAACTCATTTTCAGCAATGCGTACTACTTACCGGTAATCACACCTGCAGTTAGATAGATCTGAATGATGCTTGTGCAGAAGGAAGCTATCACCATCCCCATTGAGGCAAAAAGGCCACCCACCAGCATGACAGGGCGACAACCAAAGCGATTGACGCATACACTACAAAGTGGACCTAGGCAAGAAAAGCAAATTACAGTTGCTAAGATAAACCAACTTTTGCAACTGATTTTATGACACTTTGTATTTCTTTGGTGGACTTCAGAATGTTAGGTTCATGGTTGGAATCAATGATCTTAAAGGTCTAAGGTGTTTCCTCAATGATTCTGACTTGTTCTGTACTCTGTCCATACAGTCAAGCCAATCAGGAAGTCCTTTCCTCTGTAGTCAAATACTTCAATCTTTTTTGTCTTCAGAGTGCCTTGTGATTTTTCTTTTTCATCATCTTCAGCAGCTACTGAGTTAAAGACACGTAATTTTAAATCCAAGCTGGATGGGCTTAAATAACTGTTTGGTTTAAGTGATTAATAGTAATTCTTCTTTGGAATGCCTTACTTGCACACAAGGAATGATATGCAGTCATGATACACACTGTAAATGGCTGTGTTACAAACTTAATTGTATGACACAGTACGGTTTCAAAACCAGATAACTACTCACCTGTTCCATAAAGCATGGCCAGCAGAATGGAGGAAATCCACGCAGTGTCACTATATCCAATGCCAAATTCCCGGATAAGTTCTTTAAAGAAGACGCTAACTGCCTTAGGAAAGGCATAGGAGAATCCTGTGATGATAAAACAGCCAAAAAGGACAGCCCAGCCCCAGCCTCCATCAGGGGCTTTAACACCAGATGGACCATCGTCAGCTACTACAGCTCCCATGATGAAGCAGCTTGTGTGTTCCCTAAGAAACAAAAAGCAATTAGTGTCTAAAATTGCACTACCATTAAAACTAAGGCATGGAACTACTTTAAATAAGTCTTGAGGATGCAGTGCAATTTTAACTATTCCTTGTTTGAGTTCAGTTCTTACAGAGCTTGCAAAAATACATGAAAATGAGATGCACACAGCTGAGTTTTAAATGAATGTCCCCTCACAGCTCTCAAAGTCAGAACTGGATTTCAGCCAAATAAATCACTGTTTCATCGAAAAACTGAAGCCATTACAGCAGCTCAGGGGTCTATTTGACTTTTGCAAATATGTAATAATTACTGCATTAAAGTCTGCAGGACTTTTTATATAAAAAGACCTTGTTACATGAAGCTCCTGGCCTATTCGCTTAGGAGGCTTGGTGCATCACAAGTGTTCTGTGAAATGGTGGACTAATCACCCAGATTTTTTATTTCCCACCGAGGACAACAGTACAGCCCTGATACGCTGCTGTCTTGAAAAGATAGATCCTTTTGAGATGATGATGAGCTATCATTTTTCACACATCAGGTAAGTTCGTAAGCTAAACTGCAATGAAAATCTCCACGAGCCATTTTTGTGGATGCTGGAAATTATTAACTCCAGCAGTGCTCAGTACAACTGCCCGCCTGAAGCAAATACTTTCCATTGTTGCTATTATGTGATCAGTAAGAAAAAGTAATATTTGATGAATCACATTTTTCACATTTTCTATATGCAGCCATAAGCACCTTTGCATCTAAAAATATTTTGTCATGATAATACTATGTTTCTAGACAGTAATGCTGCCAGGTTTTAAAAGTGAGAGATGTGGGGTAAATAAGACGCTGAAAAGGCACATAAAGTGTCCCTGTATGTGAGGAGCACAGGGAGTTACTGCATCGCAACAGCTAGGTTTTTGTAGGATCTGTGTTCTACACAAGTCTTGAAAATGTTAAGGTGACCTTCAAATAAGGATCTTACTCATTAAATCTTACATGTACAAAAATTGGCCATTTCTTTAATGTGCAATTGATTGTGTCAGTGTTTCTCTTCAGTGGTATCTAAAAGAGGAGTGCAACCATAGTTGCACATGAGTAAAGAATGCTTCTGCTTTCAACAATATAAGCCTGGATAGCGATTGTTGTAAGTTGGGAACTACGTAATTCTCACAGCTCCATTTCAGAACCAGACTATATATGACACAACAATCTGATGCAGACTTGTCTAGACAACTGAGCACCAGATGCACGATTCTTAATAGGCCAGTATGGATGTACTTACTATAGTATTTAGACCAGCACTCCCACTTCTTGGAAGAAACAACTTTATATACATGATACAGAAATAAATCTGGCCATGACTATGGCTGTTCTAATGCCCTGGCCTGTATGGGCACAGTAAGCCTCACAGTATTGGCTTCACCTCTTCTTTTCTGGAAATCAAATATAAACAGAAAACAATTTGTTTAAAGTCCAAACAACTTGAACTTAAAATGTTTTAACAAGAAGGGAAACAGAATACCTCCACAAAACTAGTCATCGAGGTGTTTGTGGCTCATTTGCTGATTGCTGTCAGAGTTCGTAAAAATGCACAGCTTGGTAGACTCGGCAATTCCTGCAGCAGGCTTTGAGTTGCTAAATAAAAGTCTTAAGATGCATCTCTGCCAAGACTCCCAACACTGGGATCTGTCCACCCTTCAAAACTCTTTTTCCCAGTAGCTTTTGTTTGACACAAGGTATAAAGCATTCTTCAAATAAGGACTTATTTTTTTAAAGCAATAACCAGACAGCACGGAGTAGATGCACAAAGGGTAATCCTTGTGACAGTGGCAACTCTGTAATATTAATGATAACAGACGTAATGCTGATGGAAGTATCTCGGCTCAAATGTATAAAGAACAGAAATAAGATGTAAAATTGAAGGACTCCAGGGGGTAGGAGGCATTATCACTCGCACTACTTCCAAGTTGTCAGAACATTTCGTTTGGAATGAAGGTTTAAAATGTTGGGGGAAGGGTTGGGCAGTTTCTGTTCGTTTCCATTACCCTTCTAATGCAACACGAAGTTAGTAATAATATATGAGCATGCTTTGTTGAAAAACAGCAACTGGAAATGTCTCCAGACTGCTTACAGAGTGCTGGATGGGGACATTCAGTGCCTTATGGCGTTCAGCTCTTCGCACAGGCTGGGGCAGTCTCCTTTACTGCGTCTATAGCAAAGTTGTTTTTAAGGGCAGCCTCTGCAGACCTACAGTACTGAACCCCGATAGCAAACTACATCCACGCCATATGAAGCGGCGAGTGGCTTTGAGAAGGAACACCGTTAAGAACTACTTGGCAGCACGCTTATTCCTTCCAGAAGAGAACTGTCCAAGCTTTTCGGGGGGAATAGAAGTCAACTCGGCAGCCGGCGCACCGAGCCTGGTGCGGACGCGGCTCGGAGGAAGACCCGGTTCCCCCGCCCCCACTCCGACCCTCGGAGCAGGGGCTGCAGGAGCCCGCGGCCCCGCGTGACCCCGCGCTGCGATGCCCCAGCAGGGCGCGCGCGGGCGGCAGCCGCACTGAGACGTGCAGGACGTGACTTGGGCGGGGGGGGCGGGCGCTGCCCGCGAGTTGCGCGCGCGGCGCGGGCGGGGCCGGGGCCGCACCCCCGCCCAGCGCTCGCAACCGCGGTTGCCGGAGCCCGGTTCTCCCACGATAGGAAAATACTCTCCTTTCTGGCTATTCTTGAGCTCTTCCATGCCCAGCAGAGCAAGTCAGCTTGTAAGAGACATATTCTGTTCCACGTGCCTTACGGAACTTACCAGCTTTGCCATGAGGAACAGTCTCTAAAACGGTTTTATGTTCTGCTGGGATGAAAGAGCTCGACTTGCTGATGTGAGGGAACCTGGCCTACTTTACAGCACTTCATAAAAATAAGCCTACAGGGAAACACACAGTAATATCCATTTACTCTTCTTTACGTCATGTCTACTACCACATTTGGCTAAAAATCACCACAAACTAGCACACCAGATCAAGTGCCATCCTTTTAAGGGTGGTTCACATTTCACCCACACATGCATCAAAAACAGCTCTCTTAAAGGGAAAGGCTGAGAGAATTCAGACTGTTCAGCCTGCAGAAGAAGATGCTCTGGGGAAACCTTATTGCACTTTCCCAGTGCCTGAAGTAGCTACAAGAAGGCTGGAGAGGGACTCGTTACAAAGGCATGTAATGATAGAACAAGGGGGAATGGCTTCAAACTGACAGTAGGTTTAGGTCTGGTACTAGGAAGAAATTCTTTAGTGTGAGGGTAATGAGGCCCTGGCAAAGGTTGCCCAGAGAAGCTGTGGCTGTCCCATCCCTGGAAGAGTTCCAGGCCTGGTCTAATGGAAGGTGTTCTGCCCACAGCAGGGGGTTGGAACGAGATGAACTTGGAGGTTCCTTCCAGCCCAAACCTTCTATGATTCTACAATCAATGTTATTCGTCTGGTTTGTCCATTAGTTGTTCATGTTAACACATCAAAATTGAAAAGACCATTAACCAGAACTAAAATTAAGCCTGTCTCCATAAACACAGCAAGGATGCACTTCATCCTGTTGTGGTGTGCCTCACTAGGCTAAGACTGTATTCACCTCAAGAAATATAAGGAAGTAGTGAAGAGGTTCCCTGTGTGAAATGTACCAACAAGGGCTACCACCTTTAGAAAAGGCAGGCTTGTGGTTCAGCACAGGCAAATTTTGTACTTAGGATTTCACTACAGTGCTGGGATACTGTCAAAGCCTGCTAAGATAGGAGGCTACTGCCTAACTATTGCAACAGCTTGCTTTGCTTTCTGCTTTTGTTAGCTCAGCCCTATTTAGAGGCAAAAGAATTACATTTAACTGGCTGTGGCTCAGTTTCATATCTCCACAACAAACATGATAGTATTGTCAGTATTTATTCCAGATTCCTTCTGTCATGAATGGGTTTGGTAATGTGTAAAACAAAGGCAGCAAATGTAGTTAAATCTGTGGGGTTTCATCTTCCTGATATTATCTTCTTGTTGTCATGGAAACTAATATAGACTCAGTTAGGAGGAAGTATTAGGTGACTGCAGGTAGCATTGGTGGTGGTGTGATGGTGGTGGGTTTCTGGGATGATGTATATAAGAGGAGAGCATAGTTAGAAAATGGCAAGAAATCTATTATTCGTGTTTAGACCAATACTCTTATTGGCAATGTAGCTGTACTTCTTGGTCAGCAAGTATGGGTAGGAAGGACATTTATGAACATGTAGGCTGACCTATATAGCTTGAGAACTTCCTGTTCTCAAGAGGAATTAATTTCAAGAATTCTCAAGAATAATTAATTTCTGCTAACTGTGGTTGAAATCAAGACGACCTTGAATTTCTGTGATACAAATAAAAGATTATTGTCAAAAACAGAACATAAGCTTCCAAGTAGGGAACCCAGTTCAGTGAGGACCTCAGTCTGGAACCCCACCTGTTTGAGAACTGTATAATTACAAAATAAGGAAGATGATCTAAACTGAGCAACGCAGACATCCTCCTTCACTTTTCTTATCTGTGAAACAAAGAAAATAATGATTCTCTCGTCATAGGGTGTTGGGGGTATGAATACATTGAAAAGCATAGGCTTGCTCATACTGTGTTAATAGGAGTCATAAACCTCCTGTATTTGCCCAAGGGTATTAAAATCTAAGCAGACTAAACAAAATATGCATGTTATTCTTGGTTTAAGTGAAGAATCCTAAAAACTACCAGCTCTACTGAAATTTTGCAGGAAATGATTCCTGAAAAAATATTTTTATTTTAATATTCTCCAGACCCTTATGATAGCCCTCTCATACATACTAAAACAACTATGCTTTTTATTGACATCACTGACATCTGCCTATTCAGCATGACTTTAACTCCTTCCTGATTCTCTAAAGTACAGATGCATATATCTTTAAATCAAATTTTATTACAACTCAAGTACCTCATAAAGCCATTTAGATGGGCCACTGGTAAAGCCCACTAGTGCATTTCTTGTGGCTTACCTGCTTAAGTATCAGCCAGTTGAATTATATATTCATTACACAGGCTGCTGCAAACTTCTGTTCCCTACAAAATCATTGCCATACTTTACCAATGCCTATCCTGACCTCCTGGTCCTCCCTGCAAGGCCCCACAGTGACTGCTACTGTCCCATTTTGGCCCCCTCCGTTTCAACAGAGACAGTTTTCCTGGATCTGCTTGCCTTTCCTAAGGGTTTGCCAGTTTTCCCCATTCTCTCATCTCCTTCTCAGAACTCCTAGTTTAATTCTGTGCTGTCTGTAGCTGCAAGTGATGTTCCATACCAGCTCTTGTCTATTAACCAATCTCAGTCCCCTTTAGCCTCAAAACATCTTAACTGTTCACTGCTGCAGCACAGTGAGTAACATTCATCACAAGTTATTAGCAGAACCACAGTGACAATAAATTCACCACTGCAATTTTATGTGTAGCAGATAATACTAACCAGTCTAAATTCTATTATCTAGGTAAAGTGCTCTACAGGGAAAGTTGTTGACTATTTATTTGCCTGTTTTATTTTATATCATGAAAATGTTAGAGTGCCGCTCTTTATATTATTTGGGAAAACAAATATACTACTCCTATTACAACAGCATTGTCGACCTCCAGAGTAACTGTATCTATATTAAATGCCCAGTTGCTGGAGAAGTGGATTTATTTTGCTAAATGTCTGTGGGTTTTTTTACACCACATCCATTACCATAAGTTCATCAATGTCAGCATCACAAGCAGCACCTTAACACAAAGAGCACATGCCCTTTCTGTGTTCACATAAAAGAGACATGCCTTCAGTTGCATTGCAATTATCTGACTGTTTTCCATGTGCTTTCAAAGATACAAGTTGCAGAATCCCAACTTCAGTTAGGAACAACTTACAATGCGTTTTCATGTATAATGAAAATTAATTTCAGCCCTGCAGCTATGATGTCTTTGCAATGTGTTGAAGCTTTAGAAAAACAGAAATGCTTGCCAATTGCTTACAGTGGAGAAGTGTCCTTATATTGTTTAGTATGAAACCAAAAGTGATGGAGCTAGATAAATACTAATTAAGGTCTAGTCCTGTCACCAGCTGGGGCATCTGTGTTTATTTTTGCAGAATACCATGTAACTACCCTAATACAATGAAGTGCTCACATGCACATGCACTGTATCTCAAGCTAGGTGAGCACATGTAGCTGAATATAGTGAGGAAAGATGTCTGGCTCAGAGGTGTCATTTTACACAACCACTTTGGGCAGTGCAGCTGCATAATAGGGGTGTCATACACTGAGATATGTGAATTGCCACTTCAGTCTCAATTTAAAATGCCACCTTCTTATTTCTATAATATACTCTGAGTTATACTTCTGACTGAACCACAAGAGGTGTATTCTACTAATAGATTCTGGTTTGCATTTTTAAAACGGCTGACTGCCGCACCGCTTCCTCTGAAATATACACTGCAAAGCCGTACATGACTTTACTCTGTGACATCCTAAATTGAACGGTTTTCCAATTGCTTTACCCCAAAGCATGCAAATCCGCTGCCCAAGGGGACGTGAATTTCCACCAGTGCTAACGTGTCTGCGCCTGTGAGGAAGCTGAATTGGCTGGAATTCAACTCCACCTTTGAGCGCTTTTTCTTCTCTCCACAGAATTGCTTAGAAGGCAAGCCGCAGACCCCTCCAGGCGGATTGCGAGCAACATCAGAAAAGGGCTCTTTCCCAAGAGACGGAGAGGGGCTGCGGCGGCCGCCGCGCGGCGGGGGAGCGGGGTTGGGAAAACAATGGTGGCGGTCGCGGCGTCGGCACGGCCACGACCGCTCGCGCGGCGCTCCGGGGCGGGCACGTAGCCGGCGCAGCCCTCGGCCGAGACGACTCCCGCGGAGCGCTTGGGTCGCCGCCGCAGCCGATGCTCACGCAGACCAGGGAGACGCCGCGCGATTCCGCGCCCCGGCGCCCCACGGTTCCTAGTGTGCTTGCTGAACCGAGTAACGGAGTTCATGCCCGGGGCTGCGACGATGTCCTTATGAGGGGACTGTCCCTCAGACTGCGCGTCGCTCGCTCTGACGGACCTGAACGGTCACTGCTGTGACAAATAATTCCGAAATTCACCTCCCAGGGCTCGACACTCAAATAGGAGGTGAACAGTAGCGAAGGGACCACGGAGGCGAGGCTTTCACGGAGACCCTCGGCGCCCAGTAACAGTCTGAGGCCATGAATGTGGGGAACAAAGCCCGAGCTCGCGGGTGTCCCACGAGCCACCGGTGTGCCCCCTCGGGCCGGCGGCACTACGCGCCTAGGCGTGATCCGGCTGCCAGAGGAGAAGCCGGGGGCAGCGCTCTCTCCTAGCAGGCTGAGCGGGGCTCGGTGGCCAGCACCGCTCAGCGCCCGGACAGCGCTTCAGACCGATGCCGATGAGGACGTTGGGCGATCCATACGGCAACGCGGGTTTCCCGAGGCAGAGGTGCGCCCGCCTGGCCCCATGCGCGGGGGAAAAACGCAGCCGGCGGGATGGCGCCCCGCCGACCGTCGTGGGGTGGTGCCAACGGGTGCGAGGACAGTTGGCGTGGTGCTCACCGCCCCACGGGCGCCCAGCGCAGCTTCTGGGCGAGTGATGAACCCGGGACTCCTATGCCGCGCTTGCCCAAAGCTTGGGCGGCGCTCGGGCGCATCCGGTGGCCCGGAGAGCCCCACGGAGAGAAGCGCCCTCGGTCAGCCCGGCGCTCTGGATTCGGCTCACCCGGCTCCGGACCCCCCCACCCCGCGCTCCCCACGGCGTTCGTCCCCCTGGGCCAGGCAAGCATCCCGCAACATCACGCACGATGGCTCCGCCTCAGTACCTGAGTCACGTCCCGCGCTTCAGCGTGAGGATGCCCCTGCTCGCGCCGGACCGCAGCCCGCTGTCCCCGTGTGCCGACGCAGACCCGCCCCAGCCCGTCTGGTCCCGCCGGCTGGGGAGCGCTCCCGCGCGGTGGGTCTGTGGCTGCTCGCTCCGCCCTGCCACACGGGGCGCCCCCTGGGTCCTATCGCCGCCACGGTGACTCTTTCCCTCCGCTACAGGTTCTTCCGCGCAGGGGCCCCGGGGCCTCACAAGGCATCATCACGAGCTTTGCGCTGCTTGCGTAGAGTGCAAGGCACGGCTGGGTTCTGCCGGCGTGGATGCTGCACTGGCTGTCCGGAGGAGCAGGACCTGAGCAGTGGACTACAACGTATGAATGGGTTTCTGCGGTTGAGGTTTGTTCTGTGCTGCCGTTTCTGTTTTCCCGGGAGCGATCACAGTTTCTTCATTGTTTCCTCCCATGAGAATTACTCTTACTAGCTTCCTTGCTTCGTTGTTTTCTTCTTGGTAATTTTGAGTGTGATATTGTGCATTCCGTAGACAACTTACAGGCTTCCCTTCTTATCCTTTACCAAGGGAGCACTCCCTGCAAATATGCTTTCATAACATACCCCTTCTTTTACATCAGGATGGAATGAGCTTTCTGCGTTAATCTCTTGTGACTCAACTGCGAGTCATACAAAGGCTGGATTATAAAACTGAGTGTGTGTTGATATTGCTATTTAGCATACATGAAACTTGTGGTGGGATTCTCAAGTGCAGTACAGAAAGTAGCACTCCTAAGGCTATCTGGGGCTGAAGAAATTCAGGAGTCGGTGCTCCACTCTTTTGTGTGCTTCTAGCACACAGTCCAGTATGTAGGGCAGTGACTGGCCCCATGTGCTTGGCACTGGTGAGGCCACACTTTAAATCCTGTGTTCGGTTTTCGGCCCCTCACGACAAGACAGACATTGAGGGGCTGGAGCATGTCCAGAGAAGGGCAGCGGAGCTAGGGAAGGGTCTGGAACACAAGTCTGATGGACAGTAGCTGAGGGAGCTGGAGAGACTCAGCCTGGAGAAAAGGAGGCTCAGGGGACACCTTATCACTCTGTACAACTACCTGAAAGGAGGTTGTACCAAGGTGGGGGTCGGTCTTTTCTCCCAGGTAACAAGAGACAGAACAAGAGGAGATGGCCTCAAGTTGTGCCAGGGGAACTTTAGATTGGATATTAGGAAAAATCTCTTCTCCAAAAGGGTTGCCAAGCATTGGAATGGCATGTCCAGGGAAGTGGTGGAGTCACCATCCCTGGAGGTTAACAGTTGGACACTATGATCCTGAAAAAAGTCTTTCCCAATCTAAAAGATTCTATGATTCCTATAACCTATGTGGAGATACACAGGGTTCTAACTAGAAGAGGATAGGTAGGATACAATATTGTCTTTTGAGAACTATGGTATTGCACAGGTTTGTAGCTTCCAATATTTTAGAACCTACTTGCTGAAATCATGTAATACCAAGGCAGGAACTGAAGCTCTTTTAATGACTTAGAAGTTTTTTCTTTCCCTTGCACATTATGTTTGCACTGGCTTTTGGTTCAATTTGCTGAACTTTAGTACCCATTTGTACATGCTTAAGGATTCATTGCAGTAATGTGTGAAGATGAGCAAGGCCATGTGGTTTATTTTGAGTAGATAACATACAGAGAGTAAGACCAACATTGCTAATCTTAAAGACTAAACCAGTTTTTGGCTGTCCACCGTTATCTGAATTCAGGCCATTCACTTGCAGACTAGGTGTATTCAGGTTTCAACATCAATCCCCAAACTGACATTGTATATAGACTGTAATCTTTTTTACTCACCGTCAAAGTTTATCTGTTCGGGGCACTATTAAGTCACTGGAAGTCATCAGTTACTCATTTGGGGAACTAACGCACTTAACTACGTGACTAGGGGCTGTTTGAAGGTACACTGGAGACGATGACAGCTAATTTGAAAGGAGGGGCAGAGGGGAGGAAGGATTGCAAAAGATAATGCGGTTGATAGGTTAGGCAATGCCTAATATAAAGATGTAAGGAATGTCAGCAGTGAGAATGGTGTATGAATTTAGACATTTGCCTATTATGTGTTGATTCTGATGAGTGCTCTGAAGGGCCCACTGCAGAATATAAATTATGCTGGGACTTGTGCTATAATTTTTGTGTATTCAGATGTAGAAAATCTTTTGAAGCCGGTTTTCACCATTGTATTTTAAACCAGAGGTGATTCATATAAATAAATGAACTAAATCCCTTTAATAATTGCAGTATTCTGAAATTATAATTAGCTAAATGGAACTTGCTTTATTTCAAAAGTCAAATTGTTCGTTCTGATTCTAATTTTCATTATTAGTTACTGCTGAAAATAAACCCCTTCTTTCTTTAACCACTCTGGGGCAAGGACACACGATTCTCTTCTGATGACACGAGGAAAGATCTATAAGAACTACTGATAATACTCTATCTTCTCTAAATTAGTGTACTTCAGATATCATTTGGGTGCAACATTCAAGTTTCTGGAAGGCAAAAGCTGTTTATATGATCTAGAAAAACAGAAAAGTGACAACATTACAGGAAGTTTGCCTCATGACTTCCAGACAAGCAAGTCATCTAGAGTGACTAAGGGAAAATCATGCTTTAGGCCTGCTTCATGTGTTACATCTTCCTCTGTCTCACCCAGACAGTGTAATGCGGTTTAGTTGATGGATACAATGTTGTTGTGGTTTTAGGAGTTCTCCTGGGGTTCTTTCTGTTAAAGGAGTTTTCCCCATAGGTGTTGCTAGGGGGACAAATTGCTGGATAGTTAAGAAAAACAAGGCCTGGCTACAGGGCTGGGGTGCATCTGATTACTCTTTTCACTTGGGTTGGTGGGCAGTCAGTTCCCGGCGTTTGGACAGAGAGAGAGGCTGCTTCTTCGGCTGCTTTTATTCCTTCTGCCAGAGAAACCCCGGGATCCCAAGCCCGCCTTCCCTGCCCCGCTGGGAGCCGGGCTGTGGCCACCCTGTCACCCCTGGTGCTTCGAGCCTTCGCTGCGCTGTAGCCGTGCTCGCCCAGCCTGCCCAGACCTCCGGGGGGGTTCCCACCGCAGCTCCGCAGTTTGGATACATGTCGTCTGCCACCCGGGATTTGTGCTCGTCCCTGGCGTTCCAGCCTGCTGTTCCAGCCTGCTGTTCCCGAGGGTCCAGCCGGACACCGGGATCGGCTGCCCAGGGGTTTGTGAAGCCTTTGTCCCATCCCTTCCCGGGATCCCAGGCCGCCATTACCGTGTGCTCCCCGAGCTCGCTCCGGAGCGCCCCCTGCAGCCGCGGGGGAACCATCGCACCTGCCCTGCTCACCGGGAGCCGCCAGCGCCCCTGCCGGCTGCGAGCGGAACTGCACCCGAGGGGAAAGGGCCCGACAGCCGAAAGGCTGGGACTGGGTTTGTGATTGTTTGCTGTTCCTGCCATAGTTATTGTTGTTTGTTTGACTGGTTATACACATATAGATATATAATAGTAAAGAACTGTTATTCCTATTTCCCATATCTTTGCCTAAAAGCCCCTTGATTTCAAAATTATAATAACTCGGAGGGAAGGGGGGTTGCATCTGCCGTTCCAAGGGAGGCTCCTGCCTTCCTTAGCAGACACCTGTCTTTCAAACCAAGACAAGTTTTTAATAATTAAGTGCCTTGGTAGCAGAACTTATTTATCTGTGCTGCATGACCTCGTGTTGCAGTTGGCCTGAGTTTGTTTTACAAGCTTTTTAAAGGTTTTCACATGATGCAGTGGGAGTTCAGAGAGAATGGGAAGTTTGTTCACATCCATAACAGCTGTACTTGAAAAGGGCCAAGAGTCTCCTTCCTAATCTGTGCTAAGGAGAAGTTGTTTAATATTGAAGAGCTGGATAAACAAAATGTATAGGAAGACAAGTGAATAAGAGAGTGAGATCTGAGAGCATGGGACAAGTAGTAGCTGTGTTTTGGGAGAAGGGTCTCTTACTAAATAAGACCGGGGGTGCAAAGGAGCATGCCCGTGCTCACACGATGCAGAGAAGGGGCTGCTGTGTCAGAGTAGTGAGGATGGAACGGGGAGGAGGCGAGAATACGCTGCCGGGTGCCTGCAAGTGAATGCAATGCGAGGAACCGAGAAGCGCCGGCTAGTTGAGCAGGAGAGGAGACAGACGGGGGCTGGCGCTGCCTCCCTGAGCGAGGGCCGGAGACGAGGCGGCTCGCAGTCGAGAGTGGGCGGAGCGGCAGAGGCCTAACGGTGGCGCCGCGGGCCCCATGGAGACGGGCCCGCCTCTCGACACGGCCCCGCCCGCCGCGGCTCGAGAGAGAGATGGGGCCTACAACCGTGAGCGGAGGGACGTGGAGGTTCGTGTCGTCAGGAGGCCAGTCGCGACTGGACTTCTCCACCAGAAGGCAGTGCGGTCGCACAGCATCCCATTGTGCCGCAGGTTGTCCTTCGGAGCTCCCCACGCGTCGCCTTGCGCATCTCGCGCCCTCTTCTCTCTCTGGGGACCCACTGTCTTTCTGCACCCTTCCTGCTAAGTGTCCTCTCTTGTGCTGTCCCTGAGTCCAAAGCATTCTCTTGTGCTGCTCTCTACTGCCTTCGTCTAACGGATTTGAACTCGACAGTCTGCCTGTCATCTGCTCTTCTGCCTCAGAACATCTGACCCTCTGGGCCCTCCATGGAATCCTTCCTTGTGGGATCTGCTTCTGGCCAGCCGTCTGTTCGGTTGGCAGTGTTTTCTTTTGCTGACACTCGATTGCCTTTTTCTCCCTCTGTGCACTTCAGATTTAGTTAATCTTTTTAACTGTGGTAGCCACCTGGTACATTTGGAGCAACTGTAGCTGGAAGTGTGATACAGAAAGAGCAGATCTTTCTTAGTGTTGCATTTTATAGGCAGGGAGGCAGTACTGTCCATGAATATCCACGATAGTGACTTTTTAAAAAATCATCTACTTCTCCTTACCCAAATGAAGAAGATAGTACTTACAACTATCTGTGCATGGTAGCATGATTTGAACATTGCCAGCAAGAATCAGAATATGAAGAGAAAACATTATTTTAATTGACTTAGGGATATATGTGAAATCTTGGCCAGCAAAATTAAAAGACCATCAGATGATTGTGTCCTTTAGCAGGGTTTCTTCCTCGGTATACATGGGAAGCGCAAGCTTGAATTTTTTTATGCTTCTCACTTCCAATGATCAGAGACTCATTTTTTGATCCTAGAGAACTAGAGTTGTCTAGTTTGTTTGTGAAGAAAAACATTATTTAAATTGTGACATCCTTTAGCATAGAGATTTTGCATAGCATTTGCTGGTTTGAAAATCTCTCTTTCGTTTAAAGAGGTTCAAGAGCTGCTATTTGAAAGGCATGCTTGTCTAATTTGTTCTCTGCATCCCTGCTTATTCAGAAGGGATTATCTGTAATCAGTGACACAGAATAATTCTCTACAGTGAGAGAAGCTGTATTGACTCCAGAGATTTTCCCAAATCTCTGTAGAGAGCTGAGCAGAAATAACAATTTTTTTTAAAGCACCCATACTTCTTAAAAACAATGTTGGTTTTTTTCTTCTACAGAATTTATAATTAGATATGAGGCAAATAGGGAGAATAAACAACAGGAAGAAATGGATGTGAAGCAAGTAAAGGGTTTGCCTGTAAAAGCACAGGCTCTCTGTTGTTTATTTTCTTTTTAAACTAAAAGCAGACAAATCGGACACAGCAGTTAATATTGTTAATAAAAAAGAAGGCTGAACTGTGACTTGACTCATCATACATATCTTGAAGAGAAATATGTGTGCAGCTTGCAGGGTGAAGGGAATAAATGCTTGTTTCCTGAGTTCCATCTGCACATAATTCTTGTTTAATGGAAATACTGTCTTTGGAAGTAACAGTCTCTTTGGGATTATTCTCTGCTTAAAATGGTAATTGTTGTAAAGTGCTGTAAACGGTTCTGGATCAAACTGCATTTATAATGTAGAGATGGCTGGCTAAATTTTAAATGACTGTTTTTAGTTACTGTGGGTGATCTGGGCAAGACACTGAATTTATCAAGGTTACTAAATGCCTGATGTTAGTGTGGCGTATATGCAAATTCATTTAAAGCCAGTTCAGGAATTTTACATGGAGCATATCCTTTGGGAATGGAAGAAGGAGTCTGAGTCTCTTAAATTTCTTTGCCAGGCTGAGCTGGATACTGATCACAGTACAGCAATCATTCTTCTGATCTGCCTTGTCCTTAAGAGTTTTGGGATGAACAAGAGAGGTGTAAAAATGCATGTCTAGACTACACTGAGACAGCACTTCTGATAGACTTGGTTTGTATGCATAAGTGCTGGCTATAGGATTCAGATTAATTCAGGTGAAGTGTAAATTTAAAAGCAAAATCTAGCAGAATATGAAAGTGAATATGCATTTAGTTGTTTGTGACTCTCCAGTTCTAGTTCAGAGTTTTGTCTCTGTAAGTATTATATGATCAGTCTTATCTAATCAAATGCAATGGTCATTCAGCTACATAAAAATATGGTAATATAGAGTTGAAAGTAAATAGAAGGTTGCAGAACAGCATGATAGCAATCTAGGTTTGTTTGGCTGTGTGACAGGCTGCAGCAAACCTGTTAAGTCTTGCAGGGATTAATACAGAGCTTAAAAGGTTCAGTGTACCATTAGAGAACTTAACTGGTCTTGGTACCAGTATCAGCTCCTCAGATTTGTTTGAAATCCTGACGTTACTGGTATTCTTCCACTGGATCTCAGAGAAACTTTTTTGTTGATAGCAATTAAAAGTACTGGGAGAGGAGTGGAAAAGATACAGAGCAGCTTCTATTTTTTAAATGTATCTAAAAGATCAGATATCTGCTGGTCAGCCGTTGTTTTGCAATTTTTTCTTATGTAACAGACATTTTTGAGTGGAGGAGGAACTCATACTTCAGTGGAGGTCTTGCACTACTTTTTAGCAGATCCTCTATATTCTGTATGCAACTAACCTTTTGAAGGATTGTTTTGGGAAATAACATATACTGTTATAATTGGTTTCCACTAAATTATGAGAAAAAGATGTTATGTTGACGGTTTCTTTAGGAAATTATAACATCTTCTCTTAATACTTACGTGTTATCATTCAAAAACTTTCATGTGTGGATCCCTCATGCTTTTTAATGTAAATTTATTTTTGATTTTTGTTTATAGCTCTAGGAATAGCCACATAGATCATCTGCATGAGGATTATGTGAACCTGAAACTTCACATGGAGCAAAAGATTCAAGAACTGGAAGACACTGATGTTGGAAACTGGTATAAGAATGTTGGACAAGTGATGTTGTGTTGCTGCAGTCCCATCTAGCAATCATTTTTTCAATTTTATCTTTTTTAATTAGCATGTTGTGGTTTAACATTGCTGTAGTTGTATAAGTTTGGGGTTTTTTTGGGGTTTTTTTTTTTGCTTATTGTTTTGGTCCTCTAAAAATCGATTACATTTGTAATTACAGTTTAGAAAATTATGCCGTGCTTGTGTAGTAGCTGTTGCTATGCTTGTTTGACAGCTGCCCCTTGTAAGGAACTGCTAAGAATATGCTTAGTAATGTGAGATTGTGTAAGATTATTTTTTGTCATAAGCACACTGCTAAATTCGTTAACCTTGAAACTACAGGAAAGGTCAGCATCTAGAAAGCAGAGGTAGCCTTAGGCAAGATGGATAAATGTACACTGTTTATCATACTCCTAATTACAAGGCGCTTTTTTTCCCCTTCTCCTTCTTATATTCCTATCATTTCACCGTAAAAGGATCATCTTACTAACAGTGAAATTTGGTCTTCAACTGTGATACCCTAGGGAGGCATTATACCACCTCTTTCTATATAACAAACTTTAAAGAATAGCGAAACTTTCCTTCTTTGTTTGTGTATAAAAATGTATTTGATATTGGAATTACTTTTACTAATTTACGTATGAATGTGTTTAGTCCTTAGAACACTTAATTTTTGGCCTGTTGACCGAACCAATATGTAATATTAATGGAAGGGATATTGTTAGGCAGTTGCATCTTCTACCCAACACCTGCCAATCCAGGTCTCGCTGCCCTCAATATAGTAGTCCTGCTAAAATAACGAATCTTCATCCAGGACTCTCTTTCCCGTGGGCTTCCCAAAGACAGTTTATGAACCTACCTGAAGAAGCATGAGAACCTGAATGATATTTGGTAACTGGCTTGGTTTGGAAGTTACGGTGTATTGTGTGGTGAACTGTAATGATAAAGCTGATTAGCTGCTGTCCACAAGCATAAGGCTGCTCATCTAATACTCATGATTTCATACTGGAGAAGAAAAAAGTTATCTCCATTGTTTATGCTTACAACTAAAGAAGCACATCTTCCATGCTTGCCACTGGATCTCCTGCAGTTATTCCCCCTAAACTAACATGATTTTGTATCAATGAGGCAAAATCCCTTGTGATCTCATTCTCTTGTTTTCAGTTGTGATTTATCAATTTAATTCATCAAAGTAGTTTCTCTCAAACACTTTAAAAAATACTTTATCATTTAGCCACTGGATGGCAGCTCACTGCAACCATTTTGTTTCCTGGAAAATCCGTGGCTTCTTTATGAAGAGCTTCTCATACACTTACAAAACATAGATGAAGCAACAATTTGACACTTCTTCAGTGGTATCTTTACTGGTGTCTTTAATTTCCATGTTTTGGAATAACTTGCAATGTTACTTTGGAAGAATTTCACAGTAGAATGTCCATTCTGTAGTACTGTTCATACTTGGGATTGAACTGTAAAGTCTTCTAACAACAGATTCTTGTTTTCCCAAGTATGACAAACAATATGACTGTTTTTATTCCTTTCCTTTAAATTCAAATTCAATGGCTATAAGGGGAGCAAGGTGGGGAGGAAGGGAAGAAGTCTTTCCCACAGTATCCTTTCTCCCAGCAGCCCTCTTGTCACTTCATCTTCAGAGTGGAAAACGTGGTAGTATTTTTCTAGCAACTTTTCAGTAAGGCTCTAGTTTCTTAACTCTTTAGTAGTTCTGCAAGTATACACTTTAAAGGCCTCTTGACTGCAGCCAAAACTCTCGCTTCTAATAGTACTGAATTGTTTTGCTTTAACTTAAACAAAAAGCTTAGACTAGTGAATAGATGTCTCTATGATGTACCTTTAAAATTTTTTCATGTGATTTCTAACTGCCTACTTCTTATGCTGTTTCTATGGCCATTCTGCAAAACCAGAGGGAAACAGTTAAATTTTTATCACCACTAGATCCATATCTGTTATATAAGTTGCGTGCAACTTACAGTAGATTGTACCTAATAATCAATATCCCTTTATTCATGTGCTTAGAATCCACATTTAACTTCTGTTAAGATTTTTTATTTTATATTCGAAAAAGTTTTAAAAAATAAATAAATAAAAAATATCCATAACTTTTAGCATTGGGGAGATATAACACCTTTCTGCTCCTCTAGAAATTAAAATAAAGTTCAGTTATTTCTGCAATGCATAGTCTTTGACATATTACAGGTGCTCAGATGGCTGCAAAGGAATTGAACTTTCATGTCTGTAAGATGGTGGGGGGTTTTGTAAAACAAGGGGTTTTTTCTCTCCTCTCTTCCCAGTGGTTATGAAATCATCTTTTTTTGCAAAGGATACTGTCTGGCTGATGTGTTTCCTTAAATTCCCCTTTGCTGTACAAGTCATCTTAGGGGACCTACCACAGACCAAATGATAGGTTTCATTCAGCACATTCTGATTCTTATTAGAATGGAGAAAGATTATACAATTGTTAAACTCCTCGTACAGTGTTTGAAAGGTCTGAGACAATCCAGTGTTTCCATCAGTACCATTGTTCTAGTGTTACCCATCTGTTACTCCCTTTGTAGGAAGTGCTTCCTGAATTTGATGCGGAAATTAAAAAGAGAGAATGTGAGTTTCACAAGCAGACAGTTGAAAAGGGTTACTTAGTTCTGTCCCATGAAGTTAAGGTAACTTATTTTAAGCTGTTACCCTTTACTCACAGAATGAATGAGTGTATTATAATCTAAAGTGATTCCTGTGTGAAACACATGAAAAGATGACTGTTGTTTTTGCTGTTTTCTTCCACCTATGTGTTGCACAGTTTCCAGGATAGCAGGAAGCATGGGTATTTGTGGTATGCATTCATAGTGTTCATAGTGACTGGTTTTTCTCCTATGCAACCAAGAACTGTATATGGGTATTTGAAAGACCTCTGTCATCCTTCCAGGGCTAGTAATGAGAAATTCACTCTTCAAAAATCTCTATTCTCTGTATGTGCAGTCTTCACTAATCATCATCCAGCATTACTTGGATTCTTCTCTGATGCCCATGTCCACTTGCTTCAGTGCTGTTGTAATTGATGCCTTAATAATTTGACAAACCATATTATATAGGTAGAGGCGAAAAAACCCCTCACATTTAACCAACTCAATACCATTGAGAAAAACAGGCAAACTTTCAGGAAGAGGGCTTGTATGCCTAGAAGTTTGCCATCTTTTTCTAGCTGTGTTGGTTTTTGTGTAATAAAATAAATTATTTCTGCCTATAAACTTTACCTTTAGGGTAGCAAAAGGTTACCTGGCCATTAGAGGTATCCGTGGATTCCTGCATCTTGAATATTGCACGATTGGAGTTTAGTTTCTGGTTTGGTTTACTTGTCTTGGGTGTTCTTTAAAGGACACTGCTATAGTAATGGATCTAAAACCACTTTGTCCTACTGCAGTCTTGACTATAAAGAATGCATGACCAACTGCTGTTCACTCAGCAAGAGCAAAAGAAACACAACTGCATGTATCCTTATTAAATGTAAATTTGCACATGTTGCTTACTCTGTATCATGCAGTTTAAACTCTGATGGCACTTCAGAAGAAACCTTTGATCTTTGCAGTTTTCTGACCTGAGTTCTTGATTAGAGAACTAATAGTTTCAGTTTCTAATACTTGCGCCCTCTATCTCTTCTCTTTCTGCACTGTGTTTTCAAGGTATGTAAATGCTGCAGCCTTTTAGCCTAGAAATGTTGCCCCGACAATGCAGCAATTTTAATTCCTAGCTCTTCTGTATCTCATTTCTGATATCAGCAAAACGGAAACATGCTTTGGATGGAAGTACTGAGAGCAGTATTGGTATTGAAGGCAGTTTATGCCACTTGAGTTGTGGTGACCTCCAAAGCTGATTCTAAATACACATATAGATAGACCCTCAGAGACTACTGAGCTCTAAGCAGTTAAAATGCTTTTGTTCTGTAAAATGCTGAGAGTAGAATAGAATAAAATAAAATAGATAATTTGTAAAATAGAACAAGGAAAGAAGATGAGGACAATAAACAAAGCTGGATTAAACAAAACAAAACCAGACCCAAACAAACAACAAAAATATCCACAAAACCTCCTTAGTATTTATTCTGCTGAAATCAACAGCTTTTCTCTGTGTATCATAGGTATGAAGAACAACCGTCTCTGGCAGCTGAGCGAGAATGGATTCCTAAACAGAGTAAAATGCAAACAGAACTGAACTGGCAGCAGCTCTGTGAGAAAGCTGAATGTAATTCATATCAGAAATCAGAGGATCTAACACACAGACTATCTTCATCAAGAGAGGAGGTAAGAATTTCAAATTAACACTAAGAAATCATCTATTGCATAGAAGCTATGGAGTCCTTCCACCATGGTGTTTCTCAGGGAAGTATGTCTTTAGCCTTCTTTCAAATATCTGTAAAACAGTAATTCTGAATTATGCACAGCAGTTCATCCCATGTATTTGATCAGAGGCCAGATTAATTTCCATGAACACTCTCTAATAGTGGCCTTTTTTCCCTTTCCACATAATCAAGTCGTCTTGAGATATGCTTTTCCTTTGCCATTGTAGCAAAAGATCTCTCTTAGAGCAGCCCCAGGACAGAAAGAATTTCAGATCAGAGTACCACTTAAATTCTATCAAGGGAACAATATTAGTCCTGGAGAACTCTTGGGTATTTTTGTATGGAAAAAAACCTCTTATTTTGTGTAGTGTACAAACTTCTGCTTCTGAAAAATTAAATACATGTTTATTGTTTTGAGACTACTGCACAATGGTCTAACAATTCTCAATGCCCGGTTGCCCTGTGAACTCACAGGTACAGAGGAAACACTTGTTTCTGAAGTTCAGAATGCTGGCATTTACTCTAGTGTTCTATTTTATCATTGTCTTTCCAAAGTGATTCATAGGCATCAATAACTGTAGCATGTGAACACATGTGAGAGATAAATCAGCATGTTCCATTTCACATAAAGAAGGTAAGACAATGAAGCTAAATTATTCATCTGTTAAGGCAGTTTTTGACAGAGCCAAAAGGGATGTGCTTAAGTCCCTGTGCTGTGATTTAAGTATCTTTGATTTCCTTCTTTTTCTTTTTACTTCCCTTTTCGTTTTCCTTTCCCTTCCTTACCTTTCCTTTTCTTTTCTCCATCCCTTTGTCCTTGAGCTACTGACATCCTTTGCCTCCCCTCCTTTCCCTCCATCCTAGGTTGAAGCTGATCTACAGAAAACAGACTACAGGTTGCATGAAGTGAAGACTGTTCTTTCTGCTTTGACTGTTGAGAGAGAACAGACAATACAAGCATGGTTTAATCACAGTATTTCACCTGAAGGGGAGAAACAGGTTAGACAACACTTAATAGTAGACACAGATTAATTCATTCTAAGATAACAGCCTTATGGGCCTTGTTCCCACTGGACTTACTGTAAGCAGTTCATCTGTTTCATATGTTTCATTCAAAATACAGACATATCTAGCCTGGAATACACATGGATTAGGTGTCATGGTCTTAATTATGGCTCTCATTCATTACTCACTGGCAAAAGGAGCAAGCTGGATATAGACAGTTGCTCCAAAATGTGACAATGTACTGTACCATCATGGCAATCAAATGGGAAGAATTAATGTCAGGAGCTTCATTCCTGAGGTTCTATGTCAGTTGCAGTTCAAGGTAGATTTTAAAGTTGTAAAGTTAAAATTTCAAGGCAACGTTTCAAAATACTAATATGCCAGCTTTTTAAAATAATGTCTTGTATTTTAGTATCACTAACTAGTTTTCCTTTCATTGCTACCTATTAAAATGCATATATTTTAAAAAGCCATTCAAAATTGCAAACATAATGCTGGTTTGAAGTCATGCTGAAGGATAACAAATTAGGAGTAGAAAACTTTTTGGTAAAAGACTGAAAGAGTATGCTGCAGTGCACTCTACTAGGCAGCTACAGGTGCTCACCAGTGACCAGTTCAGAGCATGTTACCAAAGCTTGCTAAGAAAAAGCAGTGCTAAGCAAGCCTAGTAGTTCCTGAATGCAGAAAGTGTTGTATTCAGAAAGATGCTTCCTGAAGACAATTTTTATTATAGATAAAAGTAGAGTGCTAGCAAAAACTTGCTATGGAGCAAGTAGTTTTTCCCATTTCATTTCAAACTGGACTGATCTGCTAATTGGTCGTTGAGATACCAAGAGAATCAGGGCAGGGATTCTTCTTTATATTCTTTATATTCTTCTTTCTATTCACTGTTCTGTTCAACTGTGGTTGGCAAGACTGTCTTCATTGTCACTCTTTTCTTTCTGTTTTTAAAAAACTCCAGCTTTTTCACTTTCGGCATGTAGGATAAGCAGTACCCATCTCAGCAAAACCTTTTCGCTCTTTTTTCCTTTTTATGGGAAGGGCCAGTGTTTAAAAAACTAAATAACAAAATTTAAAAGTCTATTATTCTAGTCTAGAACCTTTTCCGTAAAAAATGAAGTGTAAACAAACAGAAGAAGAAAAGTGACTAAGACGTTTTTGTCAATGAGTCCTCATACGGAAGGAATAGTATGCTGGCTAGCCTCTGGTCCAGACGACCGACGCAAGAAAGATTAAAATTTAAATATACCCTAGTATAGTATCTTCAGTATACAGGTCCTTTCTTCAAATTGGTCTGAGACCCCAGGAGTGTGCTAGAAATGTTGCAGTAGACATCCTTGGCCTTACAATAAGCAACTGAGATGTGAAACACACCAGCCTGGAAAATCTTGCTTATAACTTATATTTTAGTATTTAGGTCATGTTTGTTGGACTAGAGCATGCTAATAATATCATACAAGTGCACAGAAAAGGAAAGAGAGGTTCAAGTAATTCTGATTTATTAGGGTTTTTAGGGTTTTCTCTCTAGACCCATTTCCACTTACAAAAATCTGGAACAGTTGCATTTCTGGTTTAAACTGTGATGGTTCATGTGTTACGTTGCAGGTTGAGATGTAGTCCTGGGTCCCAAAATTCATGGGTGTTGCATTGCTACCTACTAGTGCCTCTCCCTGACTCTCCTTAACAGCCTCGGAGAGATTGCAAAAGCAGAATAGTGATTATTTTCATCTTCTGTGTAGCCTGTACTGTTAGGGCAGGAGAAAGAAACTGCAGGGCAGCTGTTGTCTTTATGCCATGGAAATTTAATTTGAAGGGCATTGGCATTCCAGATGACGCTCTCAGATCACACTTGCAGAACAAACGTACGACTGGGAAAATAAGGGGGCTGAAGGAAGTGGGGAATGATGGAGAAGATGGAAACGGAGTAGTGTTTGAGGCTGTGCAAGGCATAAATGTTGAGACTGCATTATTTTGCTGAAGTGTCTTAAGCACCTCATGGATTGGCATGCCCTCTGAAAAGGCAGAACTGCTGCTTTGCAACAATTTAAGCTTAGGGTTAAACATCAAGAAACATTTTAGCAACATTTAGATACAAATACTCGAAAGACATTTCACGATCTTTTCCATGTGAAAAACATCATATTTGGACGGCTTGTGAATTAGGATTTGTTTAGTGACTGTAGGAGTGTATATTCTCCTATTGCATGGCTTTCTAATATTCCTGTATCAAATAGTATCTGCATTTCTTAAATGGATGATGACACATGTTTCTGTCAGTGAAAGAAGATTTTTACAGGGGTAGAATCTAAATTCTACATTCTCTGTTTTGATGAAACCACAGTTATAATACATTACCATTGGTCAAACAAAACATTTAAAAATCTTTGCAGACATACTTTGAATGAAGAAACAGCAAAAGTAAATAATATCGGGGCCCTAATATCCCCGTCTTTATATCCCATTGGTCCTACTAGGTATTTTTTCCTGAAGATTGTGCTGGAATTTCAAGTGACCAGGAAACGTGTTTTCAAATCAATGTCTGTGTTTTCTAGATAATGTCCATTGCCCAGGTTATCTGGGTGTAGTCCATACACTCCTTCCCATTTTTTGGTTTAGCGGAGGACATCCAGCTTCTTTATGTTTGTTGGGGCTTAGAATTTTTTTGTTTGTTTGTTTGGGGTTTGTTTTGGTTTGGTTTTTTGTTTGTTTTGGTTTTGGGGTTTTTTGTTTGTTTTGTTTGGGGGGGGTGGGTTTTTTTCCCCTTTATTTATTTATTTATTTGTTTGTTTCCCACACCCCACACACTCCCCCCCCACACACAGCCCCCCGGGAATTTTCTTCCCATTTGTTGTCAGGGAGATGGTGAATGGATAGCGATCCAGCGACAAGAGACGTGGCCTTGGCATACGGTCGTAGTGGTTCTGGGGGAGCGGGGTGGGGGGGGGGAGCAGAGTTATTTTGGCAGTTTCTTAGCTGGGGGTGGGCAGTCTTTGCCCGGTTGGGAGCAGAGACGGTCGTGTGGCTTTTCTTCGCTTTGGACCTCTCCCGCGCAGCGGTTTTTCAACACTGCCATGGAGATCTGCCTGCCGCCGGCTTGTGTGTCCGTTGCTTGCAAGAGAGAAAGGGAGTCCGGCTCCTCCATTGACTGGGATTTCGCCGTCCTGCCAGCGCCGAGGGAGACCAGCACAGTCCACGTGGGTGCCTGGGGAAGTCATTCCCTCCGCCCCTCTCCGGAACCACCGCATAGAGGACCGCCTGAAGCCGGAGCAGCACGGCCGTCGGACCTCTTTGTACGGTAGTGCGACATCGTGGTAAAGCCCTGCCTCCCTTCCCAGGGTGTACCGGCTGCCGTTAGCCGTGTCGAAGACCGATCACCGATCGCGTGGGTGCCTGGGGGAGTCAATCCTTCTTCCCTCTCTCTCATTTGAGCTGCCACCATCACCAGGGAGGTCCTGATCTTGCACTTGAAGGCCCGGGGGAGTCACTGCATCCTCTCCGCCTCGACACGAGCCAACAGCGCCCCCTGTCGGTTATCGTCGTAACTACACCAAAGGGGAAATTGCTTGATGGGCGGGAAAAGGCTGTTACTGGGTTATCTTTTAGTCGTTGCTGTTGTTTTGTCTTGTTATATAGATATATAGTCTACTAAGGAACTGTTATTCCTTTTTCCATATCTGTACCTGGAAGCCCCATAATTTCGAAGTCGTAATAATTTGGAGGGAGGGGGTGATCTTTCCATTCCAGGGAGATTCCCATCTTCCTTGGCAAATATCTGTCTTTTAAACGAGGACAATGTTATTGTCAACAGATGATCTCCGATGACGCTTTCAAGAATTTGACAGGTCAGAAAGGAGACTGCTATTACTGCTATTGGGCCCGCAGGTTCCTTAAGGAGAGGGGTTACCTACGCATGGAAGAGAGATAAACGACACCTGCAGAACAACAGTTATAAAACACAGCCAGCTCTGGCACCGTGGTCCTCCCCATCTGTGCCTCCTCCTATAATGTTCTCAGTACAGCACTTTTTTCCCTGGAAAATCCTCAATAAACAAATATATTTCTTCTCCGTCTATAGTACTTTTCTCCTACGTATGTTCATGGGTTGAAAGTATGAGGATCTGTATGTGTGGTGGTGTGGAGAGAATATGTGTCGCTTATTAATGAAGCGTTCTTTTTGTCTTCTACTTTTATTTTCCAGATATTTCAGTATGATGATAAAAGTTCTCTGTACAAAGATATTCCTGCCTTGGAAATAAAAAAGCTGCAGGAACAGAATGCCAGTCTTCGGAATGCTATTACACAAATGAGGAAAGAAATGGAGAGTCTTGATGAGCAGATGTTGTCCTCTCTTCCTCTAACAGAAAACAGACAGCTTGCAGAACAAGGTGACAACTCTTGATGAAGAACTTTAAATTCAGTTAAGGAAGTTTAGCAGTCACAGCCACAACCTATAAGGGCTACCCAATCCATGAGTGTGTAAAAATCATTACTGTGGGGTTCTCAAGATTGCACAGTACCCAAGCACACAGTAGTCTGAGATTCTGTATTACAAATTACTACAAAACAATTATTAATAGAAACAAATACACACACACATTATAAGTCACTACAAAATTACCACTAGAAAAGCAACTGTGTATATATTTTGCAAGAGTGAAGCAAATATATGTATATTACAAGTTATGACAGAATTCCTGATAGTGAAGCCAGTATGTAGAATCACAGAATGGTTTGGATTGGAACGGATCTCCTAGTCCAAACCCCCCTGCCATGGGAGTTTACAGTGTATCTGTTCACAGAATATGCACTGAAGTGGTATACAAAAGGAGGTTCAGGGGGAACTTACCACTACGTGCAACTACCTGAAAGGAAGTTGTGAGGTGGGGATCAGTCTCTCTTTCCTACTAATAAGCAATAGGACAACAGAAATGACCTCAAGTTATGCCAGTGGAGGTTTGGATTGGATATTAGGAAAAATTTCTTTTTGGGAAGGCTTATTCAAGCACAGGCTGCCCAGGGAGATGGTTGAGTCATCATCCCTGGAGGTGCTTAAAAGGCATGTACGCCTGGGCATTTGAAGACATGTTTTAGTGGTGGACTCGGCAGTGTTAGCTTACTGGTTTCACTTGATGATATTAAAGGTCTTTTCCAACCTAAATAATTCTGTGGCCCTTATGATTCTGTAACTAGATATTTATATGCATGAGACAGTGTTCTGAAGGAGCTCTTGCTATGAAAACCGAAACTCTCTATGAATACATATACATTCATATTATACTCTTCTTTTAGGTTCATTGAGCACAAACAAAGTTTCAACTGGAACCATGCTGAGCAACGTCAAAGTCAGCTCAACTAAGTTGGATTGTATGGTAAACCCGGACACAGAAAAGGTGTGATGAGGTTTAAACTACCTAAAAGTATATGTATGCGTGTGTGTAATTAAATACATAGTGTATTACTTTTGTGTGAATAAATATTATAAACTGAACTAATATGTGCTTATGTGATTGGTTAGATGAGAGCCAGCAAAGATTTTTTCAGCTGAACTTACGCTTATTCTTTCAAGGCAATAAATTTTGACTAGTCATCCCTTGGCACAAGTAATTTCTGATCTTGCAAGCCAGTTTTGATGGGTTTTTTTCCCACTTGCAAATGCTTAAGCTACTGTGTGTCACCTCTCAATTTCCATTGTAAATCCACATTTTAGCCTTTTTTTTTAAATACCAAGTGCAACGTGGTATGACCAGGAGAAAGTACCAAGCTCCAGTGCTGTCTTGGAGTGCTCACTACTAAGGAAAAACCCACTGGGTGTGGGAGCATATTTTGCTCTGTTCAAGGGCTTACAAACATCATTCCCACTGTGTTATTTTAAAGGGTAAGAACAATATGAGCATTCAAGTGGCAATGGCATCTCTAGGGAAAAATAATAACGGAATTGAAAACTGGGACAAATATCTAGTACTATGTAAGGAGTAAGTCACTGTATGTTCTCCTCTTCCTGTCTCCCAGCAACTTCATGGTGTAGTAAACAGAATCTGAAGTAAGATAGTTTAAAAAACAATTTTAAAAAATCAGGGTTTTCCAATTGTCAAGTCGTCTGTAAGATCTACTGGTATCATCTACCAGTATATTATCATGCTTTAATCTTACTGTTAGGACTCACCAGTAACGATCTAAGTTCAAGAAAATTGAAATAATAGCTAAGTAATAAATAAGCATGAAAGGTCCTGATTGAAAAGCTAAGAGCTTTAAAAGCTGAAACAATATCAATGTTTAAATAAAACTTAGGACTCTTGTGAACCTTGTGTGGAAACATGCATAACCAACCATGCACAGATCATGTTTAATCGCAGTTTTATCTCTTTGCTAAATATAGAAGGGAATTGTTTGTTCATGCTGTCAAATTATGTTTAGAAAGTTGTGTGCCAGTACAGACAGGGCAGATTTATTTTTTCTCTTTGGCCACTTCCAGAATTAGGTGAAAATTACATTTTATACCAATTCGTTTTTGTTGTTGCTGCAGAAAATGTTTTACAAACTACTGTCCAAGGTGCATTCTGATTTTCTTTGCATTTCTGTAAGTGAGGATAGAGCCTTAAAAAAAAAAATTGAGAGTGACTTTGCCTTGGAGACTGTAAGATATGAACTTTCTCTGTTCCAGAGGTTAATCTTTTGCTTCATGATGCTGAATTATAATTGAATGCTCATGGCTGGATATGAGAACAGGAACAATTTCAGGCAGTGATTTGCACCTTCATTGTGAAGTGCTGAATTACTTATGCTTTATATGTATAGACACGTAGCAAATAGGGGATATGCAGGCCAAAACTTCAAGGGAATAAAATGCTGGAATTGTAGTTGATGCTGTCTTCACTGAAGTTGAAGTATTGTTTCCTGCCTATTTCTGCTGTCTGCTTTATATTTTCTTTCTCAGTACATAACAAGACTTCTTAGACATAGACTGAGCTGGAAGCAGCCCTGAAAATATCTTAAAAACAATGGGCAAAACTTCCATTTTAATTTCTTACTGGATTTCACAAGTACTTATCTTTAGCACTTTTCTGCACTTTTTCTGTGCTTCTTACATTTATTAATTGCATGCTAAGGATGTAGTTAAGGCCATGAAGAATTACAGGCAAAAATGTTTCTACCTCAGGGAGTTCAGAATCTGTTGAGCAATAATGGTGACTAAACATAGGGGTGCAGGTGTGAAGTCAGTAAAGAGAGCCATAGTTTTAGTTTTCTATTTTCCATTTAATATAACAGTTTCTGTAACCATAATCTAGAAATTATAGACTCCAATGCTAAAGAAGAGGAAAGTTTATTGTGGAAACTAGTAAAAAGAGCATGTAAACTTTTGAGTGTGTGTGTATTTTTATTTTGTACCAGCTCTGAGGAGAGTTTTTCCTTCCACTCTTCCTTAGTACCCATTTTTTCAGTGTTTTCTCTCCTTAGTACTGCAGAATTTTGCACAGATCTAAAGGTAAAAAGATTTCTGAGTTCCACTCCTAACTCTACAGCTTACAGTCTGTCACCTGAAAAAAAAACCAAACCAAACCCAAACGTCTGTGCAATGCTGTGGAATCTTTTTCTGGAAAGTTCAGGAAAAATAAAAGTTTAAGCAAGTGGCATCCCATGCCCCAGGCGGGTGATGTGGTTTTGCCTTTTGATCTGGTGAAGGTGGTCCACAGTGTGAGAACGAGTGGTGCCATAACTGGTCATTGCCTTCACCTCTCTTTATGTTAAGCCTTAGTATGTCAATTGCACTGAGGAAGGCAAGACTGTAAGAATTTGTGGCTACTTGTATTAATTCCTTTTATACAAATAGATGCATGTCAAAGTGGTGTTCCTTTTTCCTTTTACTTTGCTGTCTTAGTATTTTTAGACTCTAGTCCTGCACTAATTTCTCTACCTTTCTCCCCCATACTGTTTGTAGGCCTGCATGCTTTTCCTGTATGTTTTCAAGAGCCTTCCTTTTCATGATGAAACTATCCAAAGAAATAAGAGCATGGGAGTTGCATGGTACAATAAGGCAACAATGGTTTGGTTTTTTCTCAGTATGGACAATAGCTTTCAATGTGTACTTCTTGAATTGTAGTGTTTAGAGCGATTTAGTCGAAAACTGATTCGGATTGCACAGTTAGTGTAGTACGCTTCTAACTGGTTTATATGTAGAAGAGTAAACATACCAATGAGTAATTATAAAACAATTTTAATGCACATGATACATTTAGATACTTGTGGCAATGTGTGAAATGTAAAATGTTTATAGGGAGATAACTGTTCAGTGAATGATGACTATTTAAATGGATATCAAAAAGTCTCCTCTGTGGGGACTGAAAGAAGACAGTATATAGGTCTTGAAAAACAAGGATGTGGTCTTTTGGGTATATACCTTATCATAATATATATCTGCAGGTGGACTCAGGTTGGCAGAGACAAAACAGATTGTAGAATCTTTACTTTTCAGTAAATGTTTTAAGTCATATCTACCCCTTATGTTTGTATGTGCACAATGGCTAAAAAAAGAAGGATTTGTAGCAGATTGCTATTTGGTATAAAGAGGCTTTTTCCACATTTTATCTTAAAATTAAATGTTCTTTAGTTTACAGTTATACAGTTATGTGTATTATTTTATACTGATAGTTAACAATATCTGTGGGAATGTCTCAGGCTGTTACAGTGTTTTGCTCCGCAGTTTAATTTGCCCTATACTGCTAACATAATCTTGAAAATGGACCCTAAAAAATGGGCCGTAGTCTTCAACTTCACGCGTTTTCCTCAACTGGCTTCTCATGCGTATTTGTACAGATCTCTGAACCTACAGACCTCACTTTCAAAATATTCATTATAAGCACTGTCTGTTTTATTCAGGAGCCAGAACCCAAAGCTCTTGAAGAAAACATGGTAGATTTTGGACAACAGTTACCTGATGTAGGTACTGGTGTTGGTTGTCAGTATTGTGTCAAACGCACTCTACGAGGAATGCAAAATAAACTCAAGGAAGCAGCAAGAAAAATCTCAATTCTGAGCCAAGAAAAGCAGCAGCTGATTGAAATGGGAAACAGACTCAGGGCAGAACGTGGAATGCTGTTAAAAGAAGGTAAATTTATTCTAAAGAAAAGTGCTAGCATATATATTTGGAATAAAACAGGGGAATCAGTTCATCCTTTGAGCTGGAGAAAGCGAGGCTTTGTTATAAAAACAAGGTGCTGGACCTGACTGATCCCTGATCTGCATAGCTCATGTGAGACTGTGGTACTAATCCTTGCAAGTAAGATTATCCTGTGATAGGAGATGCTAAGATAGAACAATGAGTCTGTATGTAGTACGCTTCTAACTAGCTTATGTGTGGAAGAGGAAACATACCAATGAGTAATTGTAAAACAATTTTAATGCACATGATGATACACTTAGATAGAGTCTGTATGTGCTGACTTCTGTTGATAAACATCTTAGATGAGGTGCCTAGATGTCAGTGTGCGAACTGGAACTTGAACTTTAAGACTTTGTTTATGAGCAGAAAAGACGTACTGTATCTCTTGGAATAAAAACTAATGCTTTAGGAAAGTGGAAGAGAAAGCAGAATAAGCTTACTGTAGAGTAAACTTGAATTAAGAGTATATATAATGTAAAAAGATTTCACTGTGGATATTTGAGTTCCATGCATAGTTCTTCTGGCAATGAAGCAAGGAAAAAACCACAAGGCCCATTTCTGCATAGCATTGAAACCATCTGCAATGAGAAGGCCCGTGTTCTGTGGTTCATTTATACCTGCTGTAAACACTTGCTGGAAATGTAATATTGATGACAAAATAACAACAAAGAATGCCTTCCTCAGTATATCCTTTCTTTTATAGGACTTTGGCATCCTGTTAGCTCTAAACACTGCACAATCTGTATTGGTAGTCTTCTTCCAAGAGAACTTGTCAAAAGAACACAGTGTCAGCTATCAGTTCTAAATCATCTACAGCACAGCCTCTCATCACAGGTAATTATATGCTCTCTGAAATCTAGTGATAATGAGCCATTAAGCCAGTTATAATTCCATGAATATAACTTACCTTAAAATTCTGCATTTCAATTACTCTTACTGAGTTTAGCTCAAATCTATCTTTGGAAGGTTCCTTAGAATGATTGCACATCCGGAGCTGGAAGGAACCCATGAGGATCTTTGAATTTGATGTCACACAGGACAATCTAGAAGTTAAGCCGTTTATCTTAAGGGCATTATCCCAAACGCTTTTTGAACACAGACAGGCTTGGGGCCGTGAGCATGCCCTGGGGAGTTTGTTCCACTGCTTGACCACCCTCTCAGGGAAGAATTGTCTGAATTTCCCTTGATGAAGATTTAAGCCATTCCTCCACATGCTATCACCAGACACCAAAACCAAAGATCAGCACCTCCTACTCTGCTCCCCCATCATGGAAGGAAGTTATAGAGAGCAATGAGGTCATCCACCAGCCTCCTCTTTTTTGAGCTGAACAAGCCAAGTATCCTCAGACACTCCTCATAAATCTAGCCATCTAGTCTTTTCACCATCTTTGTTGCCCTCCTTTGGACACATTCTAATATTTCTATATTCTTCTCATATTGTGGAGCCTAAAAATGCACACAGTACTTGAGGTAAGGCCATACCAATGCTGAGCATAGTGGGACATTCACTCCTTTTGGCTGTTTGGCTGTACTATGCTTAACATACTGAGGACACAGCTGGCACTTCTGGCCACCAGGATACACTGTTGACTCGTGCTGAGCTTGCCAGCAATCAAAACCCCCAGATCCCTTTCTTCAGGGCTGCACTTCAGCCTCTTGTCCCACAGTGTATACAGACATCCATGACTGTAGTCCCAGGTACAGAATCCAGCTCTTTTGCTTCCATTAAATTTCATGCGGTTGGTGATTGCCAAGCATTCCAGTCTATCAAGATCTCTTTGTAAGGTCTCTCTACCCACAAGGGAATCGATGAGTCCTTCTCATTTAGTATCATCAGCAAACTTAGTGTACACTCAACTCGTGTCCAGGTCGTTGATCAAAGACTGGAGAGAATTGACCCTAAAATTGAGCCCTGGGAAACACCATTAGGCCATAAGGCAGATGGTTCCCTATAAGTTTAAAGGGTTTGGGACTTCAAAAGTAATATTTTAAAACATGATCTTCAGCCAAGGTATTTCAGAAATACACGTGTTTATGCAGCATAAATGCAATCCTAAATTACAAATTTATTAAGGCTTAGTTTTAACTAAGCAAGAAAGGCCATTTGAAGGACTTGCACTGTGTTCTAACATAAACATTAAAATGATTAATCAGTGAGGATATTTCCAAATACAGTGGTGGGATTTTAAAGCACCCATGTCCAAATGACTATAATAGCACCTTTTCCATATATGAAAGCAGGATGTATAGTTAACCTGTCAAAATATTTTGTAATTAAAATACAACATTTAATAGTTAAATTGCAACGTTTATCAGAGAGACTAATGAATAAATCCTGGTTTCCTTAGTAGTTAGTGGTAGACCTCCCAGTAACTTTGATAATCAGGATTTCACTATGTACTTAATTCATCAGCAGATTTGTTCCTGTGAGGATTGAGTCAGAACGGTTGATTGTCATCGTAGTTTTGAGGGCAGTGAACAATGTTCTTTCAGAAAGGGTGAGGTTGTTGCTCTGAGGTATAAAACTGCAGCAGAATTATTAACCAAGTTTAGCTGGGGAAACACTTCCTCTGGGAACCACTCTGGGCAAGTTGTTACGGTGTTTGGTCACTCTCTCAATAAAGAAGGTTGGCATTTGGTTGGGGTATTCTTTCCCCTTATACTTAAGTGAGGTGTCCTGTACTTACCTTTTGCCCATTGTCACTTGGTCTTCCACTGTATACTGCTGAGAAGACTCCAACTCAGTCATCTTTATCTCCTTCCACCATCCTCATCAGATGCTTATACATGTTGAAAAGATCACTCTTGATCTATCTCTTCTGGAGGCCAGCAAGGCCAGCTGCCCCAGCCTCTCCTTCTACGTCAGATGTTCCAATTCCCTGATCATCTTTGTGGCTGTTTGCTGGTTTGCTGTTTGTGGCTGCTGCATTATGTTCATGTCTTTCTCATGCTGGGGAGCCCAAAAGTGGACACAATACTCTAAATGTGGTTGCACCAGTGCTTGGTAGAGGAAATCATCACCTCCCTTGGCCTGCTGGCAGTACTTTTTTTGGTGCAGTTGAGTATGCTGTTAGCTGAAGGCTTCGTGAATGCATTGCTGCCTCATGTTCAACTCATAGTTCCCCAGGTCTCTTGTTTCTTATCTGCTGAGCTGCTTTCCAAACAGTCAGCCTCCAGCATATTAGTTTGAAACTACAGTCTCCTCTGCCTTTGGGGGAGAAAATCAGCTGAATTTAAGCTAATGTCCTCTGTTTATTTTTAATTCTCCCTTTATGTATTCCTACCTGTCTTAATTGAAATCAAAAAAAGTTTTGAGAGCCTAGACCAGAGCCTTTTTGTGGATTTCTAAAGTTCATTCAGGAATATGTAAGAGATTGAAGTTAAATGTTTCTCTTTTCACCTACTAAAATCTGTAGAATTATCTCTAGATAATATGAAACCATACGGGATATAATCCCACCGTGTTGTCATATTGCACTAAGAAATCACAACTTTCAGCTATCTACTTGAAAATTTTGTCATCTCAATACATTCTAAAAATGTCTTAGACATTTTCATACATAGACACATTCTAAAAAGATGGAATAACTATGCCTTTGTGTTAAGCATGCCATCCTGTGGGGCTTTTAGCTTGCAATTATCACTAATTCTTCAAAAGTTATCTGGTTGGCCTAGGTATACTATGAAGTATATGAACCATCTGGCCAGACAGTTTGAATGACAAAAGTGAGTTTCTTAAAAAAGAGCCAGTGTAAGTAAATTCTAATTAATATTTTATTTTTCTTACAGTTAAGAATGATGCTAAAGAAAAGAAAAAAAGAAAAAGCATATTTACCTCTGTTGCTTCGAGTAAATGCTACAAATTAGGTAAAGGAAGGTTAAGTGACTCGGCTGGCCCAATCGTTTTGGCAATTTAGTTATGCCAAAACAACCAGATATATTTCTTCTCCTGTGAAGTAAAACAGCACTACAGATTAGCCATGTGACTGTACCCATCAGGGATGTTAGCTGGACTAATTACAAAAACTTCTGGGTTAGTAGATCTAAGAAAATACTGTACAAGTTTGAACTGCAAAGGTCATCCAGCAATTAAATTTGAGAACAAGTACTGACAGGGTCAAGTTCAATGGTCTTTAGGCAATCTGGTCTTTAGGCAAACAGTTATGCAGCTTCTGCACAGGATTGCTATTCTCTTGGATAAAGAATAGTAGTAAAAACAAGTAGTACTTTTTTGGAGGGCTCACACATTTGAGTCTGAAAGGAAAAGGCTCTCCAAGCATCCAAAATATGCAGGAGTATTTCACCCAGAAGAGGCATATTATTTGGGAAAGAAAATGAATACATATATTCCTTGGCTAAGGTGAATTTGTCAGACTGAACCTATGGGAACATTTTTGAATATGTTCTAAGGGAACCTGGCAGAGATGAACACTGCATTTGGACATCCCACCACAGGTACTTGAATTTCTCTTAGCTTCTTCCTAGCAGAAGGTATCCAACAGGAGGGGCACTCCTGTCTGGTAGACAAAGGTTGCCTGAAGTCCAAAAGGCTGTGCTGCTAGAGTCAATTATAACCAAATTTGAACTGATTGCTTGAGTGAAAATAAGTCCCTGTTCTTCTTTACTGCCCATTAGTCAATGAAGAAGTTTTAAAGATTGCCGTTTGAGCAAGCATTGTAAACATCTATCTGACAGAGATAAACTGAGAATGCCATCTGCTGTATCTTTCCAGAGCTAATGGAGACTTATTCTTCCTCAGATAGAGCAGATAGTCTACGACAACAGAAATTGAGGACTGTAACAGGTCAGTCAGATAAGTGCAATGTGAGCTGGAGATTCTGGTATATTTTATCAAATTTATCTAATCAAGTTCTTTTGATGTCAAAAGTATTAGTGAGTGCATCAAAAATATGAGTTAGGACATACCATAGTATGACACAGCCATCTGCACTGGGAGACTGAGAAGATTCAAATTATTTGAGTTCTGTGACAAAACAAGAATGCAGCACTGTTTTCCAACTCTTCATTGACAGTCTGAGGACCTGATCAAGAGCTGTTACAGCAGCACTGCCACAAGAAGTATTAGCATCTTGTTGTAGCGTGAGGAGGGTTCTCAGAGAAAAGAGTTAGAGAACATCAAGTACATAGCCTCACTAGCATATCAATACTACATCTTGTGGGACAGTGGGATGGGCTGCTTCTGGAGCAGGAAATCTTTAACTTCTTTTGAAGTTAAACTCCAAAGTGAAAACTTCAACTCCAGTCCTAGGTGACAGTCCTAAGCATATGATTCTGACCTCCCTCTTGTGGGGTTTCTAAAGAGAATGGGTGAGGCAGCTGTTACAGTGTGCAGGGTGCCTGGAATGTGGTCCGCCAACAAATGAACTTATTGTGGAATGCCTCAGCATGCTTATGGATATACAGTTTTTTCCAGATGCTTGTGATCCTCTTATTAGCCTAAAGTGACAAGCTTGGCGTCCTTTGTTCACTTGAACTTTCAGTTCACTGTTTCAGAAATAGTGACCTGTTTATTAAACGTTAACACTGGAAGCAATTTTTACAAAGGAAATTAGGGTTCAGCAATCCATTTGAGTAGACCTTGTTTTTAAACAAGCTGCTTATTTCATCTCCTGTAACTTGCTTGTTTCATCTCTTCACTGCTGGAACTGAGGTTTGAAAAAGATTAGCCAAATGCTTATACCAACATATATAAATGTGATTTCCAGATCTGGGCAAAGCTGCCACAATTAAAAACCACATTTTTTTTTCCTTTTCTACCTCTTTAATTATTCTTTCTTTCACAGCTCATCTTAGAACTTAGCTGACTCTCAAATTAAGACCAATGAATATTCATATCCATCCATCCCAGTCTACTTTTGCCTTATTTTCAATGAGCAAGATAAAGATACTGTGTTTGTATTTTTCTACACATCTTGTGTCTCCCGTGTTCTGTTAAAAATCATTAAAGATGATTCTTGCTTTTGTAAGATAGATTTAAAAAATACAGTATGACTATGGCGCTTGGTGAGGTAGAATTTGACTGTGAGTTTCCAGATGGCAAGCTAAACTCTGGGAGCAGTAGTTCAATCTCTTCAGCTGATGGGTTGCTTGGAGGTCCTAGCTGAAGTGGCTGTCACTGAGTATTCTTCCACCTCTGGAACTTTTGAGTCATCATTTGTCCAGACTAGAAAGGATAGCTCTTCTTACATCCAGGCTGTTCCGTACTCTCATTCCAGGCTGCTCTTTGTCCAGAACATACCTCCTGAGGCTTCAGCTCCTACACTAAAGCTGAGCTCCAGGCTGACCTTCCAAAGACTACTAGTATTCTAGTTTGGGTGTTTTTATTCTAGGTGATTACTCTTACCAGCCAGGCTACATTTGCTCCCGCGTTCCAAGATCTTCATCCTTACAAAAAACCAAGATAATTTATTACTGTCAGAGTTACAGGAATTTCACTGTCAGTTACTTTACGTAATGGGCTCACATTTTATTTCTTTAGTCTTAAATACATAGCAAAAGACTTTGATGTTTATTTGCATCTCCTTTGACAGAGCTGAAGCAGTTTGCTTTTCATCAAATCTCACTTAAGGTACTACAAGTTGAAAGTTGGTGAAACTTTGAGAGGTAAATTAGTTTGTTTTAGCTGCTGACAATTTACTTTTCCACAGCTGCTTTATTTTTTGGAGCTTTTCTTATGTAATTTAATCATAAGAAAATACAAAAGTGAAGAAGAACCCTGACAATATAAGATTGAGCAACAAGCAAGGTGATAGTAACAGCACCAGGAAATGTGAATTTTAAACAGATTTGATACTAGGTTTATTAGAAGGGTAGTTTGGCCCTGTTGAACTGAAGGGAACATAATTCGTAATTCATTCTTTTAAATCTAGCAGTGTAACAGCAAACTGAGCTATAAGGGTATTTAGTTTCAGGGACCATGAGTTTCTTGTGTTAATGTAATATTTCACATTAGGAGCTGCGGTATGCAAGGCAACAGCATCCTTCGAGGTTCTCTTCTCTTATTGCCTGCCCTAGCTTAAAGGAAGAAGAAGCTCCAAGCAGCTGTGGGGAAGAAACAGAAGTACCATCCGCTGAGGTACAGTGCAGTTTTATGATCAATGTAATTCACCTTCATTTGGATTTTTCAATCTGAATTACTAAACAGTCATCTCCTGGAAGACTGAAAAACCTATGTCTTTTTAAAATTATGCATTGTTCCTGTACAAAATAGTATTTGTTAACACTAAATAAACTAGGGTTTCTCAATCACTGCCATGATGTTGTAATTAATCTTCTTGTACAACCTTTCAAAATTAAAAATAATAATTTTTGTCTTGCCTCTTGCTGAAACCTTCTATTTTTCCAAGTCCAAGATGCCACTTTGAAATTTAACCAATTTTCTGATGTCTTTGGTGTGAAAAGTATATATGTCTGTAAGATCGCCTTTGAATTTGAACAGGTTCGGCTAGATTTCTGTATGGGAAATCATGGGCCAGATACATCCTCAGCAACAAAGGCAGATACATCCTCAAAGATTGTTCAGCTGCTCAGTCAGAGTCCTAGTCAAGTCCAGCAGGTCCAGCTTTCTTCATCTAGAGCACATAATTTCTGCCAAGGTGTTTGTCAAATTTTAGATACGGGATCAAGCCTTTCTATACTCAGTCCTCGAAAGAACACCAGCCAGGGTAAGCCTGCTTTGTAAAGTAGTCACAGTATTTGACTCTTCTGGAAGAGTGGAAGTACAGTGGATTCTGTCACCATTCACTAATTCTTTCACATACTGCTACTGTTGTTAACAGTCCTGTCATCAGAATCTAAATGAGTTACTTGAAGGGAATTTCACTGTTGCCAGCAAAAGAAAGAATTAAGAGGAATGTCTATATAGCTCTGGTTTAAATGCCATCATTGCAAATACTTCTTCACTTTTACTAAGTACTCCTGGAAAATGCAAATTCTGTTTTGACATGGTCTAAAACTTAGCTGGGGCAAATATGAAAGTGTCTGCTTGAGAACTGCACACTTCATGTGTTGCCAAGTGACTGTTAGATCAAATTGTAATTTGCGAATTCTTGTTTAATTGCTTAATTGTTATTTCTTTTACCGGTTAATAGCTACAATACTGCTTAGAGTGCTAAGACCTAAAAGGTGACATCACAGGCATAATGATGGTATATGCTGTGGGGATTCCCTAGAATTTTATAGTCCAGTGCAACAAGTTGGAACAGGAAAAAAATAGAAGCAAGCACAAATTTTTATATGTAAGACAGTGTCCAGTCCTTACATGTGAGACAGCATCAGGGTTAGGATGACAGGAGAAGGTAGAACCTAGGTCATAGACTGAACATGAGTTAGTGTTATGCTTCTACAAAAATCACCACATGTTCTTGGAAATTTTAGCAAGAGCACTATTTGTAAGATACGTGCAGTAAAGTGTAGCCTCTTTACAGGCAAGTTGTTAAGGAACTTTTTAATGGCAGCTATTATGCTGAGCAGTGTATTGCAGATTAATGTTACATATCTCAAATTACTGGTCTGTTCATCAAGTAATCCTTCATTGGCAAAACTTTGGGAAACTAACACCTGCTGTAGATAGGACAAAAAATAATGGACTTACATTATAATGGAAAAATTTTAGGGATAGCTAATAGCAGAGTATGTTCCCTAGAGTGATTTTAGACTTTTCTTTATAAAAGATCTTTATAAACAGACACACAAACATTTCTCCAGAATGTTCCAGTAAAGGTGTTTTTTGTTGTTTTTTTTTAATTAGAGGTGTAGCTTTCAATAAGTTATTTTTCAAAATGCTGTAGGCCTTATGTGAATTGCTTGGGCTTTTTGCCTTAATATTATTTTTTTTATCATTGTCATTATTCCTGAGATCTGACAGTATCTGTGCAGTAATATGGCAGCCATTTAGACTTTTCAAATGATCTGTACGTGGATATTCATTTGCCGTTAATCACATACAGACTGCAGGAACAAGAATGCAATCACTGGATCAAGGGAAGTGATTAGTTCTCCTCTGTTTGGTACCTGTGAGACCACTTTGCTTTGGACCCTCCTGTACAAAAGATTGACAAACTAGAGTCCAGTGGAGAGCCACTAAATGACTGGGGCACAGGAACACATTACATGAGAAGAGGTTTAGAGAACTGGGTTGTTCAGTGTAGAAGAGAGTTGGTGAGTGACCTGATTGCTGCTTTTTAGCTACCCAGTGAGGGATTTTGGAGAAGACAGAACCAGATTCTTAGAGGTGGACAGTGAAAAGTGTCAATGGACACAGGTTGTGTTCTGAGCAGGGAGTGATAAGCACTGTGACATTTCACCCACAGGTCCTATCCAGCCTATGTTACATCTATTTTTAAACCAGTTTATGGAGGCAATGAACCATCTTTAGTAGCTCACAAGAAAAAATAATACTTAAAAGGGCTTTCAAAATGAAGAGTGGATTTAAGTGTATTTATTCACAACAGCAGTGCATTGCAGGGACAAAGTAATATGCATTGACAGACCTGGAGGACTGGAATGGACATAGTGCTGACACTCATGATTCATGTGCTTTTTTTGTGAGGCTGGGACTGAAATAGGAAGAGTATTTCAGGTCAGGCCTATTGACAGGATAAGCAAAAGGATGTCTTTGAAACATTACTGATAGTGCCATGCAGTTTCATGCTGTTGTATGTGTGATGCAACAGCTCTGGCAGCCTTACAAGGACATGAGTTTCTTAATGTCTAGAAATTTCGAGCCACTGTTGCAAAACTTAATGTAGATTTTTGGGGATCTAGAAAATAGCAAAAGGGACAGATGATACTGCCAACGTGAAACGAGTGAAACATCAATAAGGGGTAATATTTTCCTGAGACCAAGTTTACTTTGATATCTGCATCCAGATTTGTATGTGGAGCACCAGAGTGGACTTCTTACTCAAACATGCAGGCCCTGAAATACTGCATTGCAAGAATACAATTTTTAAACACTCTTTTTTGCTGCTTAGCTTTCTCCCTCAGGAAAAGGTATCCTTAATTCTACTGGACTGAATTCTGCATTTCAGAAAAAAAAAAAAAACAAAATCGTTCTTTTTTGGAACAACATCGCCTTAGAAACATTGTAGACAATTTTTTAAGTTCTGCTTCTGATTTTTAGCAGAGGCTTGCATTGTTTTTCATGCTTGAGGTATGGAAATTAATTCAATCTTCCTGTTTAAAACCACTCACTTGAATTTAATACGTTGGTCAAATACATTGTTACAATGGATAGAACTGTCATTGAGACAGAGTAACTCAGAACTGGGCTTTCAGGTACAAGTGACGTACACAGAGGCTTGGCAGCTCAGTGACAAAAAATTATTTGCAACAAAGCACGCAAGTTAGTTTGCTTATTCAAACTTTTTTCCCCAAGTTCAACTCTTTCCAAGTTGATAACACCAGTAAATGTGTTTTGTTGGAATTTCTGGTGAAACAGAAAATTGTAGCATGAAAATGATTTTTCTGAACCTGTTGAACAGTTTCGTTCATTTTTTTTTAATGTACAAAACAGCCTACTGGCACTCAAAGTGGTTGGCATGTCAAGTAAGCCCTGAAATTTGCTGTATTTCCAACATATTACACAATGCAATGACTCAATGTGGTTTGAAGAGTTGATGACTACGTCTTGATTACTGAAGTGGACTGTCATACACTTTCTTCATTTCACCATCAAATTCAGACCTTGTGTAAGCTTCCAAGCAAGTCAAAAGGCTATGAGATATTTTAATTTTCTCTCTTCTTACTCTAGCTGCTAATTTTCAGTTTGTACAGTAGAAATTAGACTGATTTAATAGCTTGTGTGTTAATTCTGCAGATAAGTAGAAGGAAGGTGTTTAGAAGGAACATGGGTCCCTCCTTCAGGTATTTTTATTGTTCAGTATCATTGAAAGAAAAAGAACCTCCTAGAGGTAGACAGGTACAAGCCTTGATGATATTAAAAGGCTACATGGGATACATAGGCTGTACAAGTAAGAAATACACCTCTGTATTTCTTTACTTTTTAAATGCTCTATCCCAGAGGTTGAGAGCAGGTGGGAGATTTTGATTGGTGATCCACATCATATGCACCTTGAATGCTGATGACAAGCCACCCTCAAAGGAAAGTTGTTTATCAGAAGAGTTTTATGCTTTCCTCTGAAAATCATGGCACACATGTACAGCCAGCTGATTAGCTTCTGTACATGCTGCAAGTTTTCTTCATTCATCTGTGGGCTATAGGGCCTTTTTTGATTTTAGAGCAAATGCTAAGGAGGAGGAGGGGAAGCTTTGTAAAACATTTAGAAAATGGAAACTAATTTTCTTCTACTTATCTTAATAAAGTTATTACTTGCTATTGAAGATACTAGTTTTTCAGAGGGGGGGAAAAAAGCAAATATCACCTACTGAAGTTCAGCTGTAATACTGCATTTAGCATGAAGCCAATACTGTGAAAGGTGCTGTGTACTACTGTGTGAAAAGCTCCTTATCAGCTCCAATTAGCTATCCTTGGGTCAGCAGAGGCTGGGGTTGGTGCAGGGGGAATAAGGGTGTAAGGCAAGCTATGTCCCCACTAGTCATTTGACTTATACATATTTAGTGTAGATGAAACTTTGTATTTTCACATCCCACATTTTTGAGAAACCCCACCTCCACAGATACTCGGAACTGTGTCCTGGGTTTAATAACTTGGGTTTACATTGTAGCCTAAAAAAGAACAGGAGTGAGCTGCTTTGAGGTAAAGTAACTTTTTTGATTTACAACTTGAGCTTAGATAGGGGAGTTTCTTGTACTGTAATTCTCATTGTTACTTGCAAAGCTCTGTCGTCTGAAATTCCACACTTCATGGATCAAAAGTTATCTTAAGTGTTTCCACACTAGACAGAATTTCAACAGCTTTGACATCACTGACAGTTCTAAGAGCAATCCATGTGGGTAAAAAGCTGGCCAAAGAAAGAATCTGGTAAAATATTAACAAACAGAAACAGTGCTCTGGCTTCATTCCAGCTCCAATCAGAGAAAGACTCATGATCTCTTTTCTGCGTTACATAAAACTTCATCTTTGAAGTGTTTCACAAATATTAACTAATCCCCTAGTTACATTTCCTTCATTTACTATGTTCTTCTCCTGAATAGGAGCTTGTTTGAGTTGGTGTTCCTTCAAAAGCACTGTTGGACATAAGCAAATATCTAGTGACAAATTTCTTAAATGAAACTTCCATCTGGGGAAATTTCAGTTTGTCTATACAAAATGTCTACATATCATCCTTTCATCCTGAGAAAAAAACAAATCTATGAATGTTAATTTCTGGCTGAAGTTAACACACATCAAATAGAAGACACGTTAAGCATTTCAATACACTAAATATTTAGTGCCATTTTCAAAAGCAGTTTAGGTGGTTAGCTATGATCTTGCTAGCTCTGGTTACCAAGGTCACTTTTGAAAGTAAGTTGCAGGCTTGTAAATTAGGTGTGTTTTTTCATTGGTGTGCAAACCAAGCTACTGCATTTAAGTTTTGCTGCACAGTGCATATTCATGCCAATCTTATTCAAGGTCCTTCACAGATGTGAGCAGTCCCAAGCAGAACCAGAACACAGTAAGGTCTTCATTCAGTATTCTCTTAGGATATTTCACTTTAAATAGTATTTCTAATTCTGGGGTATTGATTTGTTATCTTTTCCTAATTTTTGGAACTAACCTTACAAGTTTGCAGTGGTCGGTTTTAAATTTCTGTTAGCACACATTTTTGATGGTCCAAAACTTAAAAGTAGCCATATAGAATGCTTGTGTTCTGTGGTGTTGTTCCAAACACCTAACTAAGTAGCCTTTACTAGTTACAACTATAGTTTCTCTACTAATGACAGGAGAGAAGCATACAGAAGTCTTCACAGGAAGGGATGCATGTGATGCACTGGTCCTTGGTTACTTTGCCTTTGGATTTACAGAATTAGGGCCTCCCACGTTAATTTCTGAAAGTCATCCCCTTGGGTGAATACAGAAGGCCCTTGAAAACTGAGCGAGTATTAAAAAAAAACAGACTGTAAGCAGAGTTAGTTGTGTGCTATCTGTGGATCTGCTCATTCCTGTTATCATTCTGCTGCTGTTCCTGTTCAAGAAAGTAATCTTTGAAGCAATACCTTCCAGACACTGCTGCCTGCACTTTTCTAAATGGTTGATGTTGTGAAATTCTGCTTTCTTATCTGCCAGATGTGGTAGAGGTACTTTAAAGTCCATTTCCCAGGCAGGAAAATACACCCAACGATCTTCATGGGCTCAAGCATCCTCTTCCATACCTTCTACACCTGTAGGAAGCCACTAGGTGGCAAGCTGGACAACAGGATTTCGCATCCACAGCTCAAAGAGTCCACTGAACTTTTGTCACCTGTGATAACAAATGCCACCAAACTGCTTCAGTGCAGAGATCACACACACGAGTGAACAGCTGGTTCAAGCTAAGCCTCTGTATAAAAATTATTTTGAAAAGTGTCGTGTTTTGACACTAGCCACAGTGTCATACTTTGCATAGAGCTATAAATCTTCAATCGATCAATTCATTCCATAATTCAGGAACACGTTGTATTTCCTTTGATGTAGAATTTTGTTTAGACTTTCTACCATGTTCAGTTGACTTCGAAAATTTACCTTCTCCTACTAGTAACTGATCTTTGTCGACTGGTGCACCTTTTATTCTTGCTGTGATTGAGTAGTATCTGGGACTGCAGCCTATGATGCTTACAAAATTAAACTAGTACAGAATACTGTAGCGTGTGTTATTGCAAGTTTATTATGACTACTTCTGCTGTCCATTTTGGCTCTCCATAGAAAAGCTGAAGTTAAAGTCTCAATGCCTTGAAAAATAAGGATTAAGTGGCTGGAGCCAAACATCTGTAAATATTACCTATCGTTTACAGTGAATAATGTGATTGACCAGTTCCACTTATCTTACCTAAAGAAACCTGTGATAAGACTGAAGTTCAGTTAGTTGGAGACAATAGTTTTTGGAGAATTATGTGAGAACTGCAGGGTGGACTCTGACTAGTATTAGGACCAGTCCCACTACTTCCCAACAAAGATGTTTCTTTTTGAGTTAGTCCTTTCTGGAAAGATAGATATTTTAGACAACAAAACCAAAGATGTACATACTAAATGCGTTTCTAAGTGAGAGAAGATTGAAAAAAGACCCAAAAGATAATGGTAGTACTGCAGCTTTGTCAAGCCAACAGAGTTACCTCTGAGCCTTTTATATCATGCATATCCAAACACATTTTCTCACAATTGAGAGAAGGGTAAACTTGTAAAATGTGATGTTTTAAAACAGCTGAACAGATAGGTAGTGCTTGACTTGAACCGTTACACTGACCTTCCAGCTGTCTTCCTCTCTTAAGCAGTCTGATGCTAATGGAGAATAAACATGTACAGATGAAGCGAGGAATGAGCAAAAGATGCTGTGTTATACCATCAGTATGGCAAGCCTTAATGGACTGTTCTGGGTCTCCTATGTACAGAAATGGTCCTGGTAATATAAGATTTTGACAATGTGGCACTATGGCAGCAGTATATTTAGTGGAAAAGAGTAAACCAGCTCTCTTCAACTATGCAATCTCATAATTGAATACAAACATAACTACAAAGTATTTCTCTGTCTGTTTTTTGAGCAGTGGAGTTTGAAGTTGTACATTCAACTCAGCAATCTGAAGAATCTCAGCAAAATGTCAAAGCCAAGGATAAATTTGAAATGTCAGCTGAAGATTTGACAGTCAGAGGAACAAGGCTGGAAGTTCAGCAGAAGTTAAAACCCAGGAGTTTATCTTGTGCTCATCTATTAAAACCAAAAATCTCTTGTAGCATGGCAAAAATCCGCAATTATAATATTAAAGACTGATTTCTATGTTGGCAGCATGTTGCAGGTTCACACTTGCTATCAACTTACTTTGACGTCTCTATATCTGATCTAATTATCAGGCTCAGTTTTGTATGTCAAGATATTTGCTGCCAGAAAAGAGAACAAATACCCCGTTTCATACAGTGAAGCCTAAAATAAAGGGTTAATCTGTGTATGTTATGCGATTACAGTCTTCACTGTTAATACTGATTTATTTTAATTATATATGTTAAGATTTTCTTGCATAATGGATTTAGAAATGCCCACTTAACACATAGGTAAAGCCTTGTGCCTTCAGGCAGGGCTTGCAGGACTTTAGCAGATATTTTGTTGAGAAACTGTAGATGTGATTTAAGTTTAGAAGTGGGATGCCTCAATCTGTCTTCTTCTAATTAACAATGCAACCGTTAATCCTGTGCAGCCTTCTCTCTACTTGAAAGAAAGGGGTTTAAAAAGATTACATCTGAGTCTGTATTATTTCTCATCTTCTGTAGCTCTTTCCACTTGTTGAGAGCATGAAAGAGTATAAAATTAAATTTCTACTGTCACACCAGTGATTGTATTTTCCCTTGACAAGAGATTGTATGGACTTTAAAGCAGTGAGAAACACTGCTAATGGCTTAGAATCATATACTCAGAATCATACAGACGCATTGTAAGAAGTAAGTCTTAAAACAGATGAAACTAAAAGAAAACTTGAACAAGTTGTGATGTAAAAAAGGATATAGCTATGTAGTAATGAACATGCTAGGACACTAAAACAAGTAATCAGTGTATTTTTGTAGCATTTCCAGTAATGCTGAGCTGTCCTGGGATAGTACAGAGATGAACTTTCCTGTAAGTAAAGGAAATGCACGTGAAAAATTCAAGAAAAAACTTTTTATTGTGGGGATGGTCAAGCACTGGAAGAGATTGCCCAGATGAGTTATGGAGTCTGTCTATGGAGATACTCAAAACCCAAATGGACGTGGGCCTGGCCAGCCTGTTCCAGCTGACCCTTCAGTTGAGGGCTTGGACTAGGTGATCTCAAGAGGTACCTTCCAATCTAAGAGATTCTGTGATTCTGCAAGTGGTATTCACTGTAGTGAATAATACTTCTCAGTTACTGCTAAACATATAAAATCTAAAAAGGATAAACGAAGGAAGAGAGCTACTTACCCATGAGCGTCTTTTTTTCCTGGAGCATTTTATTATAGAAATGCTTTCCTGATACACTTTGCAAAGAGGTGCTCTCTTCAGCACCTGATAATGTGGTGGTAATCCGTTTGAGAATATGAATAATTATTTTTTACTACCTGCTGAAAATGTTTTGCTTTAGTGCAAAGGTACAGTGATATTATAATCGGATGCTAAATCTGCAAGAAATTTCATGAGATGTTACTAAGCCAATATAAGGTCTGAGAGACCTTGTGAGCTTCTTTCTAAATCTTTTCATTACTTGAAAATCCTGTCATTTGATTCAACATTGTTCATGAGCCAGGACAACATGATGCACTCCCTTGAACCAGGCCCTGAATGAGCTCTTTCTGTAGCACAAAGCATAGTGGTTTCTAACAACTACAGGAATTTTGGCCCAGATCACACCAGTTAAAGCACTCTGGTTATTTCTAGAACTCAATGTGTAAATTCCAATTTTTATAATAGCCATAGATCATCCTGAAAAAAAATTTGTTGTTTCCATGTTTAATATTGACCTATGGAGATGCACAATGGTTCGGTGGTATGAGATTCTGTGCACATGTCAAAAGCAGTGTAGAAGAGCAGTTTGTTCCATGATCTTTGTAATACTGCATCTGAACCTGGAAAACATTTCTCTTTATTCCTTACACCGTGGGTGTAAAGTGATGGGCTGTAGATTTCAGAAATGCTTCTGTGTAGGTTTGTATGCAGGTTTTCATGGCTTTTTTTGTTTGTTTGTTTGCTTGTTTGAGGGTTTTCTGGTTTTTTTTTTTCTCTTTTTTTTGTGGTTGTTTGGTGTGGTGTCCCACTTACTCCCCTCCCATGTCACCTGGCATGCCTGTTCATGCAGACCTCTTGCCAGTAATGCAGCTTTAATTTATTCAGTTTCCCTGAGAAACAGGTTTCCTTAAGTCAACTGTAGGTAAGGAAAGATGATAGCTGGGTTGTTTCACTTTATTTTACTTGTGGCAGAAAAAAAAAAAGTAGTTCAGTACATTTGTTTCAGAGTAGTTCTAAGAACATAGTGAGTAAGTATGAAAATTAACAAAATATGCATAATAATAAGTAACGTTAACATATTGCTTGGATCCTGCACGGGGAGGTTGTGCTAAATACAGGTGTACTAAATATAGCAGGAAAATTCTCGTATATTTTCTCTTATGACCAAATATTTAACAAATTGGGCATTGATTCTTAAGAACCAGATGAGAAGAGTGGCAGCAAGGTACTACTGTGGATACTATTGAATTGTACAAAGAAAGGAATGCCTATGAAGAAGAGAATCCAGGCAGATCACAGAGTACTGAAAAGGTAAAAGAGGACATTATTTATTGTTGTTCTTACCTAAGGGTTAAAAACCTGTTGAGGAATATATAGATAAAAGCAAAAGGTCTGCCCCGAGAAGGTCTAAATGGAGCGGTATTGCGAAGTGGCAGTGCAAGCGCTACCGGGAGCGGGGCCTCTGCCCAGAGCCAGTTCAAGTCACGGACGAGAGACAAGGCGGGGGAGGGACTTTCTTGTATCCCCGTGTTCAAGCCCATATTTGTCGACCGAAAGGCTTTTTTGTTTTGGAGTGGCGGTCGTAGGCAATACAGAAGAAAATTCAAATTCGCCACTGTTCGGGTATAACCGAAGGAGTGCAAGTTACAGGGAAAGTGGATGAAAGGTGCCCACACGCAGAGCGATCCGCCCCGTTCCGTCGGTGGGAAGGGAGGCGTACGAGGGGCACGGCGGGGAGGGAATCTCTGGCGCCCGCCCCCCGCCTCCGGACTCGCTCTGCTGCAGCCAGTCAGGGCGGCGCGACGGGCCTGGGCACGGGGCAGCGCATCCCTGGCCGGCGTGCCTGCTGCCCTGTGGTAACCCCGGGACCGCGTTCCGCCGGGGTGAACGACCGCCGCCGCCGGCAGAGCGAGGACGGGCGCTGCTCGCTCAGCCGGCGGCCCAGCCACCCCTCAGCCATCACCACATCGCCTTATCGCTTAGCAACACCGCGCGGGCCCCGCGATTGGCAGGGCCGCGCCCCCGCCCACGTGTCCCCGCCTCCGTATTGGGTGCCGTCCCGGGATTGCGCGTTCGGCCCCGCGTCCCTTCCCTTTGTGCGCCGCGGGCGCGCGCGGGCCCTGCACCATCCGACCGCGCTTGGACCGGCGCCCGCCGATCCTCCGCGTCAATCGCCGAGCCACGGTGCCGGCGCGACGCGGCCGTACCCTCCACAGTATACCTACCCGCGGGGAGGTGGGAGAGGGACACGAAAAGGTCCGCGCCCCCGGGGTTCGGCGCTGCCTCGTCCCCGGCCCGGCCAGCCCAAAGCCAGGCGCTCCCGGCCTTCCACGGCCTCCAGTACGGGGCGGAGCGGGGCGCGAGAGCTTGGCCCAGTGCCGCGGGCACGGGGGCCCGCCTGTGTCCGCCCCGGCCTAGCCAGAGTCCCCTCCTCCCGTGGAGCGGCTCCGGCGGGTAGGGATTGGCATCACCCCGGGTCCGACACGGGGCGGCCCTGCCCCGGCTCTCATTGGACTGCGGCGAGGAGTAAACTGTCAGCCCATGTGGCGTGGCCGCCGGAGGTGGCGACTGCTTAAATAGCGGTGGGAGCTAGAGGGAGGTAGTGAGGAGAGAGCGGAGTATCGGTCGTGCGCAGCTCGGCACTGGTCGCCGCAGCGTCCACCCGGAGCGCCCGCCCCGCAGCATCCCGACCCCGCGCTGAGCTGACGACAGAGTCCTACTTACACGAAGCCATCCGCACCTGTGCAGGTATCGGCGGGACAGCGGGTGCGGCGCGGTCAGGAGAGCGGCAGCTTCTGCTCCAGGCTCCGCGGGCCGCTGCTCCCCGCGGGTGCGCCGGGGAGGCTCCATCTTGCCCTCCTCGCCGGGTGGGCGATGAGGGTCCGCGGGCTCGGCTGGGCCCTGCGGGCTCGGTCCCCAGGACCGAAAGGTTCTGCTCCCCGGCCCCGCCGTCGCCGCGCCCTGTTGCTGCGGACCGCTCTCCCGTGGCCCAGCGCGGCCGTTCTGGGGAGAGTCCCCCCCCACGCCAGCAGCTGGTTCCGTGCCGCAGCCTCCTGCTCCGCCCGCCCGGCAAGGTGGCTGCATTGTGGTGCTGGCGCTCGGCCATCTTGGCGGCGGGCGGGGACCGTGCCGCCGCCACAGCCGCGACCCCTCGCCGTCGGGCCGAGCGGGATCGGGGACGCAGCCGGGCCCCGCTGCCCGCAGTCCTCGCGCGCGCCCGGCGGCAGCGGCTGCACGAGGGGCCGCGCCCGCCGCGGAGCGAGCAGCCTCCGCCGCGGGGCTGGGCGGCCTCGGCGGCCTCGCGCTGCCGCAGCTCGGGCGCCGAGCACCGCACTGCCTCGGGTGGGCGCCGGGGCTGGACGGGCCGCTCTGCCCGGGCAGCGGGACGACGGCGCTGCGCTCTCCACGCCGTCCCGGGTTAGCGCGAAGGCACGGTCGTGGCAAGCTGAAGAAGCTTGTACAAGACGAGATCGGCGCTCGCTATTGTGAAAGAAGACTGGCCAATAGGTTCTGGGAATCCATCTGAAAAAGCGTGCCGTGTATGCTGCTAAACTATTTTTTCCCACTTCCCACTGGTATAAACCAGCGGCCCACGCGAGGTACCCTTGTGATCGTACACCAGTATGGATTTGATGATGCGATTCTGTCAGGACCGTGATCATCTCTCTTTGGCTGTTTTTGTACCTGTTTGGTTCTTATTCCACATTCTTTCCCTGGTATACGGCCCTATAAGATACTGAATGCATATTTTCCTAGCCAAAAGCTTTATTTGGATGCTTAAATTTAAAAAGGCAGTACTAAGGCTGTCTAAGTTAACTTGCATACTCCATTGGACCACCTTTGGGGGCTTTGGAGCATGTCTTGTCTTAAAAAATGGGAGAAGAAACCTCAGGCTACATGAGCAAAGGGTTCAGCTTTTCCTGCAGCCTCTACCCTTCTTGAAACAAACTGAAAATAATAGTACATTGTGAAAAGCTACATTTAATGGGTGAATTCAGAGAATGAGGGCAGTTATGAACAGATCTTTTTGCAAACATGATATAGTCATACTTGGGACTTAGATTTTTATACAGGTAGTTTCTGACCACTTGGGAATCAACCAAGCTGTGTTGATTCCGTGAGCAAAGTCTAACTTACATTTTCTCCAGTAACAGCTTTGAACCAGATTGTGTTTCCAACTAAGTAGTGCGTTTTAAATATGAGCACACTCTACTGTTTTTCATTTGTGTTGTGGTCGACAGGACAAATACAGACCTGAAACAGAGGCATTTGAAAGGTCTTTGTTAAACTCAATCTGTAACATACAGATTGATGGTAGCCAAATGCTTTAAAAAATTGAAATCTGGACTGTGTTTGCCTCTATTCTGTGAAGGGGCTTTTGGAGGCAAGCATTATAGCTCTTCATAAGAGAAGTTTCTGTGTAAGGACAGTTTTTTATTACAAATTCTAGAAATGATAGTCAGCGATTAGGAAACCTGAGTTGTGATATAATCATATGAAAAACAAAGAAAACAGTCCTTTCGTTAATATCTGTGCTGAAGAAAGCTATGGAGGAGTCATGAGTATTTCATTTTACAATGACAGCCCCCAAAAAAAAGAAGATTTGGTCTGCCTAGAAACAGTAGCAGAGCTGACTTTAAGGGTTCTGTCCCACTACGATGACAGCTATCAAAATAACAATGAAATAAATATATTGCTCCTGTCTAGGAAAAGGAAATGTGCATCAGGCAAAACAAGATTATGGGGTTATTTGTCATTTCTTTGCGATCAGCTGTTTCTCCCTCCTTCTCCCCTTCCTTCCTTCACTAAACCCTAGTGAACAAGTTACAGCAGAGTAAGTTTGTGTTCAGTGGTTAGCAAGTCAGGTATGAGCGGGCGAAGAAATCAGATTTTACCTTCACATGCTTGTTTGTTTGTTTGTGGGTTTTGGTTTGGGATTTTTTGGCTTTTCTTTCCCTTTGTAAGCTTACATGCTTAATGGTCAGAGGGTTATTTCTGTATGGAAACAGTAGATAAAAGTATTGTAAAAAAGTTGTACATCTGCCAGGGATGGTGGAAAATGATGATTAATACTTTTTTGATTAATTTTTTGTGGCAAATTAGTGAGGGACTGAAAAACAAATGTTTTAAATGCAATAGAAAACAGTATTTCAACTTAAGAGTCGCTTTGATACCAGAAAGGATTGTTAGTTATTACAAGTCACTAACTGAATGAGTCAGCAGCACAGTAGAATTGCTAAAAAATATTGTGCAAATCCAGTGAGATGGTAGTTTAGGCTTAACTGAGGTGTCTACTGCACTGCTATTTTGGCAGAGAGAGGGAAGGCTGGCTGTGGTGTGTTTGCTTCTCTCCACTCAATTAAAAACACAAGTTGTCTGAGGAAAATTCACACAACTCAATTTAAGCAAAAGCGTGTCATAAACTGAGGAAGAAGGATGTTAGGATATTAGATGGATTCAGCAAATACAGCCTTAAGAAATGGAAGACTCCTGTTTGTCCCTCTTTATCTTCGTCTCCTGTTTTGACCTGTTGCTTTTGAACACTTTGCTCATCAAAGGTAGCAGAAGTGGTCTGTTTGTATGTTTGCTGTAGTCTAATCTCCATTAAAGCAGCTGTAGAAATAAATGTTCTTTCTTGATCTGTGCTATGCCCTATACTTGAAAATCTGTCAATGTACTGTGTTACTGTGTAGTCAAAAAATGCTCTACAGAAAACAAGTCTCTAATAAAGTAAAATAATAATGCAGTACACCATTTGGGGGCAAAGTCAATCAACTTTAAAATGGTTTACCTGCTTATTCTCTGTCAAGGAAGACCGAAAACATTGTTGGTAGCTGTAACAGCTACTTTAATCACTGTTTAATCAGGGGTGGCTTAATATTAATGACTTTTCTTCTGACCACTCTTGTTGTCCAACAGCAGATCCTCTCTGCTGTCTGCTGCTTAATCCATAATTTGTATTTTATCTTAGATGTATGCGTTTGGAACTCTTTGTGGCAAGTCTAAATCTTTCTTCTGGTTCTTTGTGTATTAAAATCTTTTAATTTGTGGCTCTTGTTCTTCTGATTTTGATTACTGCAGCATCTTTTTCTCCACCTTTGACATAGTCTTGCTCAACTACATTCATAACAAGTTGGCAAAAACTGTTTTGCTGATGAATTTCATTACTTCACTGTCTCAAAGGAACATTTCATCAATTGGTTGTACCTGGATAGAGTTTTCATGATACTCCAGGGAAAGATATATGAGATGGGAAGGAGCAACTGTCATTTTAATGTCTCATATCTTAAGCTTAAATTGTAAACTTTGTGCCCAAGATCTCTCTTTCCCTGCCCCAGCACAGAAATGCTGAAAGTGTAGTAGAGTTGTGGCCCTTGGTTGGTTTTTACAGGTACAGTGGTGAGGCCAGTAGTAAAACTGACTTACTAGTTTTGTGTGAGCGGAAAAACTGCGAAGTTTCTCTTCAGCACTGAGTGGACTGGGCCTGTTAATACCAACTTAAGTTTTGGGGACTAGTTTCTCAGTAAGGGCCTTGCTCAACTTGGCCCTTAGTGTTTCCTTTCTTAAATGAACGAGAGTGGAATAGACCTTCTGTTGTTTGGGTGTTTAGTACAAGACCTAGAAATCTAAGATGTCCTTTTGAGAGCACTTCTGTTTCTTGTCCCAGAAGGAATGGACTGGGTGAAGTAATAATCCCTTCTGCTTCAGTGTTAGGTGTTGCATAATTCCACAGTTACTCCACAGATCTGAATCAAGATTACTGCTGAAGGAAAGAAGGGTGAATAAATCAGGCAGCCTCTGTGGTGTTATGTTCTGGCAGAGCTACACCTCAGCTGTGCAGAGGGCTCTGCTTTCCTTCTGCACACCCCAGCAATCTCATGCAGCTATGGGAAAGTGTTACCTTGCCTGAGCAATGTAATATGTGGATGGAAGAGGGGCCTGTTTCTTGCTCAAAAGCATCAGGAAGTCCCGAAAGAGGCTGCAAAAGAATGCCCAAATGAAACATCTTGGGTAGGAAAAACAGCCATTAAGTGCTCATCAGAGAGTACCCATTAGTGCTGTATTTTGGAGAAGATGATAAACCACCAGTGGCACTTAAGCAATGGGCCTGCATGCCACTATGTAGGATGGAATGTAGAATACATGATGGAAGTCAAACTTCAGCTCTTTCGTAGCAAACTTTTTCCTTCAAAGTTGTCAAGGCAGACTTGTAGTTGTTTGAATGCCTAGTTTTCTCTGTGTTTTTTACTTGTTTAAAATCCCACACATAAAAGCATATTTTGCCTCTACTTACCTGAAGGATTATTTAAGAAAGTACTGTTAATGCATACTATCTCTGGTTCCTGCAGCCATACTTTTATTTAATTTTTAAATTTAAAAAAACCCACCATATATATGGGTATTTCCCCTACTCCTTTAACTTGTCTACTTAGGATCTGAAATTATAATTTGAATTTAGCTGAAACATCAAGTTAACTTGCTTCCTCTCTACTCAGTTGTTAATATATTTTTACTGTAATAGAAAATAAAGGGGTGTAGTATATGGTGCTGTGGTCTGATACAGGTGGCCTGCCATGCTGTGTTATGCAGCATGATGTTCTCTTGTGATATTTGAGACTGGGGTCATGAATGCAAAGTTCTTGGGACAACAGCTGAAGTTTCTCATCCTGTCTGTATTCCAGATCTGTTCTGCCAAATCTTATCTTAAAGCACCAGCCTCTATCATGTGTAGTCAGTTCCACATTCACAGTTCTCTAAACATGTGGCAGTGCAGGTCCAGTTAGGAAACACTCTAGATGTAGAACTTACTTCTTTGGTGTTGACATTTAAAATTATGCTAAGTTGTACTGTAATCTTTGTGCTTTTTGTGGGTTTTCTCTGCTATGGGGGGGGGGGCAGTTGCTTGGTTTTTTGTTGGTTGGTACGGTTTGGGTTTTTCGTCAGGTTTTTGTTTGCTCAGAGTTAATTGGGGGTGGTTAGGGGTTGTGTTGTTTATTTTGGAGGGGGTGGTTTTGTGCAATTTTGTAGTTTTGTTTGTTTGGGGTTTTTTTTTCACGTCCAACAAATCTTTTGATTATTGATTCTTAAGTTAGGATTTAACTTTGGAATGATTGTAGAACTTGTTTTGCTACCTGTTAGGTTTGCCTTGTAATTATGTATTTTACTATGTGTATTTCATAATTTCTCCACCCACCTCTGCTCCAGCATGTTAATCTTTCCTCTCTGCTGACTTCAGAGAGGCTCTGCATTTAGTAGAGGTAGACTTACTCATTTTCTGGTTGTCGTGTAGAAACTGGTGGTTCTCAGAGCCTGATGCTCCTTCAGGATCATTTTTTTTCATCCTTATCGATCGCATGGATTTTATGGTCCATTTGATTAGTTGGGTTTTTTTTTTTTTTTTTTTAGTAGTAGAGATTCCATGGGCTGTTCCTGTGTGGGTGTTCCTGCAAATACATTTGTTTGTCACAACATGTCAGGAAGACAAGGCACATATACTTTCCTCTGTGTGAAATCTTACTAGCCTTACTGCTTTGTGGATCTCAGCAACAGGGTGAAGTTAAGAGATGGAGGACGTGGTGATTGCAGGCATAGCAGGAAAGCTGCCAGAATCTGAGAACTTGCAAGAGTTTTGGGAGAACCTGCTTAATGGAGTGGATATGGTCACAGAGGATGATCGGAGGTGGAAACCAGGTGAGTGCTTATTGTCCCTCTTTTTGGAGCCCTGAGTTCTGAGTGTTTTAGAGGAATTATCCTATGAAAAGAGATTTTATGAGATCGAAACCCTGCCAGACCCAAATTAACTTCTGATAAATCATCAAGAAATTCTGTAACAGAGTACTTTCATGAAGGTCTCACACAATCCATTTTATAATGTTATGTCCTATGCAGTAGCAGCTAATAAAGAATATGTAGCTTACTTTCAAATACAGGAGAATTCTGACAGAGCAGCTACGCAACATTAATCCTATACCTGCTCTTGATAGCTGTGACAGTAAGACAGCTCTGACATTTTGCTGGGTTCAGAAGTAGCACAGGGATTCCAATTGTGTGGTTTATGACTTTTTACAATGTTCCTTTTTGTCTGATTGTCCTTTTGAAGTGTTTGGCACATATCTACCCAATTCAAGCTAGTGATTTGCAGAGTCAAAAGCAGCTTTTGTTTCTCTTCTAAATGGTGACTGACCGGAACCACTGATTTAGACTATATGTGCTTGGTACCACTTGCCAAAGCAAAAATAGTTAAACTAGATAGATGTCTTTTGCTGCTATATCCAGGAGAGTCCTAAAAGTTACAATTATTTTTGCTAATACAGCATTCTCGTTTCCAGGTGAGGCAGGTTGGTAGATAGTCATGCAGCCCCTCTGGGTACTGCGCAGGGGAGTGAGGTTTCATATGTAATTGAAAATCAGCTGCGGTCATTTCTGTACTGTGTCTCAGCTTGTAGCTGCTTCACCATTGATGTGTTTTGTGACTCGGTGTCGAATTTTCCCTCACAGGAATTTATGGACTGCCTAAGAGAAATGGGAAGCTCAAGGACATAAGCAAATTTGATGCATCTTTTTTTGGGGTTCACCCCAAACAAGCTCATACAATGGATCCTCAACTTCGCTTGCTGTTGGAAGTTTCTTATGAAGCAATCTTGGATGGAGGTAAGTAGATGAATGACTGAAGAGGAAGAATTAAGCTGTATTCTCTTTGTGTAATAGGTGCAGCTGTACACCTGTGCGATGAGAACTCTAACAAGGGAAAGCCATCACATTAGAGAGGAGACCCAAGACATGGTACAGAGGTTTCCAGATCCCAGTATAAGGGTTAGAATAAAGCTGTTTTCTCTAGAATGCAAACCAGGAGATCGTTACTGACTGTCAGCAAATCTGTACCTGCATCATATGGTATGACAGAATCACTTTAACAGTCAACAGTTCTGGAGCTTTTCTATGTTCTGCTCTACCCTAACATTCCATAATAATTCCTTTGTAAGAGGAAAAGAAGGATGACTTGATTAGAATTCTCATCTGTGATGTAAAAGAATGACAGATGGCCTGATGTATTTCTGTCTATTGGCCGGATTCTTGGAAAACCTGTAGCATTTGATCTGGTTTTTTAGAAGGTTTTCCTAGGAAGTGTGCTTTCAGAAATAGGAGCCTCTCTCTCTTCTATTGCTGCCAGTATTTTGGGATTTTGAGTTACTTATCCACTGATCCAAGAAATTTATTCTTCGTGTTAATCAGTTTCATGTCAGAACATAAGCACATGGGGAAAAAGTTGGAACCAGCTCACTAGTACTGACTAGCTACAAATTGAAAGAGGGCAAATTTCAGTTAGATATGAGGAGGAAATTCTTTATTGTATGGGTGGTGAGATATTGGGACAGGTTGCCCAGGGAGGTTGTGGATGCCCCAACCCTGGCAGTGTTCAAGGCCATTTTGGATAAGGTCTTGAGCAGTCTGGTCTAGTGTAAGATGTCCCTGCCTGTGGCAGTGGGGGTTGGGACCAGATGGTCTTTTAAAGTCCCTTCCAACTTTTAACATTCTGTGATTCTGTGACTTACTGAAATTAACTTTTGCTTCTCTGCTTCTCTCTGCTTCTGAGACTCTGTCTGGAGATTGAATATTCTGTCTGTCTCCAGGACGCCTGAAGCAGAGAGAAGAAACAGCAGAGATTTCTGACAGTTGACCTTGCTGTGTGGTGTTTTTTTAGAGCAAAGTTGCTTTTTGTTCTGGTTGCTGGCTATTTTTGTGCTTAAGAATTCTCATTTCTGTCTTGTACTCCAGATCTGGGCTGGAGATAGATATTGATGTGCTCACATGACGTTCCAGATGCTATGATTTTTCTCCCCTTCAGTCTGCTCCATTTCTCTGTACTGGTAGTTAGCTGTTAGCTTCTCTTGTCAGCGTTTGTACTTTTCATAGTCCGTGCACTTTTTTTACACAAGACTCTAACAATGCCCAGCTAGGCTGAAAACCTGTGTCAGGGCACAGTATGTTCTGGCCAAAAGCCAATACCAAACTTCTGATGGACTCCGAAGTAAGACATGTAAGGTTGGCAGTTGAAACAGATAAAAGGTTATTAAAGGTAAGGGAACAATGCTGCCGGAAAGGGACAAGAAGTAGTTTTGGTTGAACTGGTACCAGTGTACCTGGTATCTCCGCAGTTTGCCCCTCATTATGTTTACTGTAATCTACCTTCCAATCCCCATAGGTATTAATCCGGCCACCCTCCGTGGCACAGACACAGGTGTATGGATTGGTGCCAGTGGGTCAGAAGCTGCCGAAGCCCTTAGCCAAGATCCAGAAGAGCTTTTGGGATACAGTATGACTGGCTGTCAGCGTGCTATGCTTGCCAACAGGATTTCCTACTTCTATGATTTAACAGGTAAGTGCCCCCCAAACCTGTTGATGCTGATCAGCAATTGCAATTTCAACACGATTGTAGCACAGTTGCTGTAGAGGACTGGGATGGATATGATGGCATAGATCCCTTTTGGAAAGAGAAAATAGCGTGTAACTATTCTAAGAAGGCATATGAGAAGTAAAAATATATGGTGACTGTATAATAAGACTCTCTGTAAGGCTTTATAACTCAGCTGCTGCTGCTGGACATAGCTGGTGTTCATCTGAGGGATGGTGATGTCAGGAAGCACTTACAAAAAGGCCTTGGTCCTTTCTGGCCTTTAGACTGCTATTTGTCATCAAGATATGTGGAAGTTGGCTAGACCAGACATAAACTCCTACTGACTGTAGCAGTTGGCTTTCTTTTGAGTAGAGTGTAAGAAGTAGGAGAGCCACAAAAATGATGTGATTGAAGGCATAGGTATGATTCAATCCATGTACAGTATTGAAGGGAATGGAGAGGTGGAAATTGATCTGAATTGCAGCAGAGAACAGAGAGAATGGCAAGGGTAGCACCAGGAAGGGCAAAGGATTTTTATTGATGAGAATGTGTAATTAGATGGGACCTGCCTGTAAAGCTGTGTTCTCTTTTTGGTGGAGAGACAGAATTTTTAAAAATGCCCTTAAAGCAAATCTGTTCATAATTTTTTCCCACCTTTCTCATGCCTTACCTTGTAAGTAGGCAGAGATGGTGGTTCTAGTCTCCCATTGCATCAGGTTTATCTGCTATGTTCTGAAGCAGCTCTTATTTAACGTTGTTTTCAATATGTTTCTTGTAACCCTGTCCTGTAGTCTTTGGAGAAGAATCTAGGAAATTAAGGTGGTTTTTGGTTTTGTTTTTTTTTTTTCCTTATGTTTCTTAAGGACCAAGCCTAACTATTGACACAGCCTGCTCCTCTAGTCTTGTTGCTCTGGAAAACGCTTATAAGGCAATTCGTCATGGGCAGTGCAGTGCAGCCCTAGTAGGAGGAGTCAACCTCCTACTGAAACCCAACACATCTGTGCAGTTCATGAAACTGGGTATGCTTAGTCCTGATGGTGCCTGCAAGGCTTTTGATGTTTCAGGTAAGGCGTAAGTAGAAAAGCTTATGGTGTATGAAAGTAACTTACTGTACGGTCTGTGACCAGCTACTCTTTCAATACAGCAAAGTTGTTCCAGGGTGCACTGTTTGGGACATACCCTGGACCTGATTTATGTTGCGTGTTCCATTAAACCTGGAAAACTAGCTGTGGGGAAGAAACTGGCACGATATGGTTCATCCCTCTTCCTCTGGGGAGAAAAAATAGCTGTCTCTTGATGGAAAATTTCTGTTGTCATTTGTGATGAGCACTGTGTCTTTCTAGGACAGGAAATTTTTCTTTAAAAGAAATAGATATGTCATATTCTCAAAACAGTCTATTGTAAGTGGTAATCTTACTGCATGGTGTTTGGCAACATTTTACAAAGCAGAGCAGAAGTTGTGACTCTCTCTCTCTCTGCTCTCAGGAAATGGATATTGTCGCTCTGAAGCTGCTGTTGTTGTTCTTTTGACCAAGAGATCGATGGCAAAGAGGATCTATGCCACAATAGTAAATGCTGGAATTAACACTGATGGCTTTAAGGAGCAAGGTAGGTCTTGAGCTGCTGAAAAGTGAGGTACCTACATAATTGTTCAGTTTAGAGTCTTTGTCATAAAAAGTGGTCTGTTGTAGGGTTCTTCTTTAGATGTGTGAATGTTTTTTTGTATTTGGGGTTTTTTTTTTTCATTTTCTGGTTTTGATAATGCAAAGTTCAGGACCCTATTTTTAAAAGAAGTTAAAGGAGAGAAGTGGTGGTTTCTACTGAAGTAACAGCAATGTTCTCTTGCTAGTTTAGCATTCCTCAGGACATCTCCACAGTAACTTCTGCACTGATGGTAGAAATGTAGGTACAGTGTTATAACTGTAAAGCTCTTACCCTGCTGTTGTCCAGCTTCTCCTGCTCTCCAGCTGTGGAGACACCAAGCTTCACATGTTTTGCTTAACCTAGACATCTTCTAGTATTCTGTTAACCAGTATCTTTCCACCCTAAGTTAATTTCTGGTTCCTCTGCTCTTCTTGCAAAGAGCCTGAGAGGCTTAATGTTTGGTGCTAAGGACATGGTGAAAAGGCCTTTAGTTTGAGGTTTTTTTGGGGGGGGGAGGGGGAGGGGGGGAACTTGGCAGCTCAAAGTGAATGAAAGGATGCTAAAATCAGAACAGGAAACACCTGATAGGAGACTGAAATTGACGGCAATTTTGATCCTAGGTGTGACATTCCCATCTGGAGAGATGCAGCAGCAGTTGGTCAGATCTTTGTACAGGGAATGTGGTATCAAACCTGAAGAAGTGGAGTATGTTGAAGCCCATGGGACAGGCACCAAGGTCAGCATGGTCCCTAAGAGATTGAGTGTTTTCTTCCCTTGCATCACTTGCCACACTTTTCCATTAAATTATTCGTTTTCCCGAAGTGAAGTCTTTTTGCCTTCTACTAGTTAGAAGAATATGTTCTGCTTCACTACTTTTGGATTTTGCCCAAACACCGTAATCTTTCAGATTTCTCTTTTGGGGTGTGTTTTGGAAGTGCTGGCTAATAGCCATTCTGATTCTCTTCATACTAGGTTGGAGATCCACAGGAAGTAAATGGCATTGTAAATGTCTTCTGTGAGTGTGAAAGGGAGCCACTGTTGATTGGATCAACCAAGTCAAATATGGGTCATCCAGAGCCTGCCTCAGGGCTTGCTGCATTAGCCAAGGTAACAGGGAGCTTGAGAAGAAAAATAAGGGAAGGTGGGGAACACCAGTGTGTGGGGTTTTGTTTGGTTGGTTTAGGGAAAATCTGCATTGATTCGGGGTAAAATGTTCACTGATAGTGATAAGAACTCAGGTGTTTCTCCTTAACGACTTGCTTCACATGCAAATATTTTTAAAAGCTCAGGTGGCTATCCTGCAAACTACCGAATGCTCAGGTGGCCCTCTGCTGTGTGCATACACACTTCAGTTCCCGCTTCCTACCGAATTCTATAGGAGCATAGCTCTGGTCAGAATAAGGGCTTTGGGATTCTTTTGTTATCCTTACTGATTACTTTGTCAATCCTTACACTGGACCTTCCAACAGAACTCTGCTGCAAGTCGTTTGGGTTTGAGGCACATACATGTAGAGGGATTGGATGTTTAGTTGACAATGACCAAAGAGGAGAGGCAGCGTAGGCTTTCAGTGCCAAAAGAGCAGCTGATCCTTCTGGCTTTCTGTCAGGGATGTATCATCTCTTCCTCTTCTCTCTTAGGATGGCGAGAAGCCAGGTGAGTTCTTTGGGATGAGGCTACCAGCATGAATAACTGTCTTAGCAACCAGCTTGATAACTACTGCTGTAGGCAGAGGGTCATCTATTGGCTCCAGCTGCTAAACTGCAGCTAATGTTCACACTTGCTTGTTAAGCCTATTGCCACAGACCATGCAAACTAAAGTCACGTACACTGCCACTGCTAGAATTGTAGAAGTGGTTACTTGTGACCCAATACAACTTACTGTGAATAGCCTCATCTGCATGACGATAGCAGTGTCTGTCTCTCTGTAGAGAAAAGTTTAGGGTTTTTTAGCGCTTTTATCTCTGACTGACACATTCTTCATAGAAGGAATGATAACTTAGTCATAAAATAAGCTTCTCAATCCATACTGTGTTGTATGTAATGAACAGTTTGTTTAGTGTGGTTCTGTGATCCATCAGGACAGGATCATAACTTTGAGGTACAGTTGCCCCCCACCTCTGCACCAAACCCAGTGTTTCTTAGACAGTAACTGTCTCAGGGAATCTGCAGTTTGTGTAAATGTTTTCTTCTGGAATTCCATAAAATACTCCTAAGTGAGGTGTCAGGAAATTGGATCTTGAAAATATCAGATTTCAGACTTGAAGAGAATCCATTAATCATATGGGTAGGTAGGAATGAAACTAAGGCTTGCCAAGGCCTCTTCAGGCAAATTCTGGTAAGGAAGGGAAAAAAATCACTTGCGTCTTTGAATTACTCAGTCTGTCTAATCACTTGCTGTGCAGCAAAGAGAAAACTTTTTGGTGGCACTGGTGGTATGCTCACTGTACTGTGCTCTCAAACCTAGGTAGAAACCATGAAAAACTTAAAGTACAGTATGTATCAGTGTAAAGCAACAGCACATTTAAAGCGCGTAGTATTGGAGGTGTAGGACAGTATGCATGAAAATACTTAGACTACAGCTTTAAACGTGTTGGCTGTGAGTTGAAATCATGTATTTATACTGGTTGTTCTCCCAGGTAAGCTGCAGTCTGATAGTCAACTTGGAAGAACAGTTCCCAAGCCAGTATGTCTCTCACCATTCTGGAGTGGTGAAGGAACTGTCAAACACACAGAGCACACTCCGTTTGCAGTGGACCTTGTAGTCTGCAATTTGCTGGGCTTGTTCCACAGATGAATGTGGGTTTGGTGTCATGAGCTGTATGTCGAGAGAAGCTACTAAGAGAAGGGAGCTCTTGTTTTTTTTTGGCACAGATACTTTGTTCCTCATGTTGTTTCAGTACTTTCCTTTGGCTGCCAGTTCTGACCAGTCTGCTGTTTCTGCTTTTTTGAATCAAGAAACAACAAATGGGTGTAAAGCAGCAAGCAGACTTCTTTACTAGTGCTTCAGCTTGATTCTTTTACAGCAAAGCAAGAAATAGAAGCATTTTGTTTTGATAAGGAAGAGGATTTGTGACTGTGTGTGACTGGGGAGGGATGAAGTAGAATGTGATAAATGGATGGGATCTGAAAGGGGAAAAAGATGATGTGATAGTCTTAGTACCTAGGCTGCTTTTCCTGCAAGACTGCATGGCTTGCCAGTTAGAAAGAGTCTGGAAGCTAAACCTAAGGCTCAACTTCTGCTGGCTTCCTGCATGGTCTTAAAATTTGCCTAGGTGATGCAGTTGCTACCTCAGTAACATCAACAATGCTATTCTCTGAAATGTCCCTTTATCCAAACATAGACAACTGCTTCAGAATATGCTACGTGGTCATTTGTAGTAAAAGAATAACAACAGAAGAATGTTTGTCATGAGACCATGTGGAGCACAGGATACTCTTTTTCTTTCAGGTCATTCTCTCTCTGGAACATGGGCTGTGGGCTCCAAATCTTCATTTCAATACCCCAAATCCAGATATTCCTGCCTTACAAGATGGCACTTTGGAGGTAGTTTGTAAACCAACACCAGTGAAAGGTGGCCTTGTCAGTATCAACTCTTTTGGCTTTGGAGGTGCTAACGCTCATGTCATTCTGAGGCCAAATAAGGACAAATGCCAGCCTCTGGAGACTTGTAACATGCCAAGACTGGTTCAAATTTCTGGCAGAACTCAGGAAGCTGTGGAAACACTAATTCAAGAGAGCAGAAAACATGGAGGATGCAGCCCATTTGTAAGCCTGCTCAGCGATATCTCTGCAGTTCCTGTGTCCTCCATGCCCTACAGGGGCTACACACTGGTTGGCACTGAAAGTGACATAAAAGAAGTTCAGCAAGTTCAAGCATCTGGTAGACCTCTCTGGTACATATGCTCAGGTAGGTGTGCAGCATTGGGTCCAGGCTTTTCCATTCCTCTGTAGATCTGGGGCTTGAGCAATTGTGTTCTGTGCTCTAATGCTATTTTACGGTGTAGCATGAGGAAATATTTTGCAACTCTGTGACATGTCTAGGAGTGTTCTGTATTTTATTAAAACCTTCCAACTTAACTGTCTTCTGACTGTAGCGAAGGCCAGCAAAATAAAGTGGTGCCTGATTTAGAGAACGTTAGAAACGTACAGTGCTTTGCTCTCAGAATTCTTTAACTGCCAGAGGAAGTGTGTCATTTCTACTCCTGTTTCAGAATAGTACTAAAGCTCACTTTCTCCTTGCCTTTCCTGCAGGCATGGGAACACAGTGGAAAGGCATGGGCCTGAGCCTTATGAAGTTGGATCTGTTTCACCAGTCTATATTGCGCTCAGATGAGGCTTTGAAGGGCACAGGCCTGAAGGTCTCAGACCTGCTGCTGCAAGCAGATGAGAACACTTTTGATGACACTGTCCATGCATTTGTTGGACTAGCTGCTATTCAGGCAAGACTCAAAGGACTAGTGGAGGGGGATCGTGGACTCAATCCACATAAGCACCTTCTGCTAATGTGTCTGTTTGGCTGGTAACACTTTATATCGATTAATGGAAGCTTGTTTTGTGTAATCAGTAAGTGGCAACTGTTAGAAATACCTCTCTGAAAGGAGGGACTGTGTTGTGCCCTTGACAGTTTTGGGCTTTGCCACTTACAAGTACATAACAAACCTTTTGATACAGACATTCTTGGCCTTACTGCTTTTTTCTTACAAGATGTTTGGACTAATATTGGTCTGAACTGATTTTTGTATTTGTGTGTGTGTGGCACAGTTTCATCTTTTAAGAGACTAAGGAATGTCTTTAAGTTTTATGCAAATGTTTGTGCTAAGGAGCAAGGTTCCATTTAATGTCTTCTAAAATTTGTTCTGCAAATGAACTAAGTCAAGCTGAATGAAGTGTCTTCTTGATTCTGAGTGTCAACGTGAGATTCATGGTTTCTTAATAAACTAGAGGCCATGCTTTTAAAGTGATCTGGAAAGCTGATCTTGCCTCTTACTTTGTACAGACACATTCTTGGCAGTCTCATGTTGTTGGAAATACTTTTTTAGTGGAGAGCTACATTGTGAAGAGGCCCAGACAATACTGGAGTTGTATGATGATTCTTGGGATTGCTTTGAAAGGAGGATGGAGCTGCAGTTATTGGGAGAAAAAAAAAAGTAGTGATGCCAAGAATATCTGTACCAAAAAGTTCATTACGTACTTGCTACTGCTGTGTACCTTTGAGGCCTGGCACCTGCTTACTCTGGCATGGAATCAGTAATCTTACTTCTGCTTGCAGATTGCTCAGATTGATATGCTGAAGGCTGCAGGTCTGCAACCCGATGGGATTTTGGGCCACTCAGTGGGAGAACTAGCTTGTGGCTATGCAGACAACTCCTTAAGTCATGAAGAAGCCATTCTTGCTGCTTATTGGCGGGGACGATGTGTTAAAGAGGCCAAATTGCCACCGGGAGGAATGGCTGCTGTTGGTAGGTACACCCTTACCAAAAGAGTGATACAGGAAAGTGCATCTGATTTCTGTTGCATGCCATTGGGATAAAAATTGGTCTCTGAAACTATTATGTCTGTAAAATCTTGGCCACTGTTGCTTCTTTGTTTTCTTCTGATGTAGAACAGGTTATTAAATATTTAAGTTGATACGTGGTAGTGATCTCTGTCCTGGAATACATCAGGATTTTGGTAAACCATCCAAAATTTAAGTGGAAATGGAGGGATTTGTTGTCAGGTGACCAATGACATGCCTGATAAATAATCACCTTGAAACAAGGTGAAAATGTAAAGCACTGAGTTTTTTGGCTCTTGATAGATATATATCATACACACACAGATGTGTGTGTATATATATATATATTTTAGTATTTTTTTAATAAAGGAGACTTCTGATTGTCTGCAAGAGTAATGAAATGTGAAAACAGTAAGCTGCTATTATGTAGTGGGCAGCTGGCTAGTGGAATTTACTATAGCGTAATAGCACTTAGGAATAAGCTTTCTCCTGAACAAGCTTTGCTTTGTGTTTGTGTAAGTCATAGTTTTGCCCATTGTTGGGTAAAATTTTGGACCCAGCAGTTTTGCTTTGTGGTGCGGCTTCAAAGTGACTTACATGTTTAAAGTAAAATTATTATTTGTAGCACTGTTGTTCTTCTGCTTCTTAATGGGCGTAGTGGTCAATTAAAACCTGGAGCACTTAGGAGAAAAGCTGTTGCAGGTATAATGCAGTATATTGGACTAGATCACTTGTTATAATGCCAGATTTCTTAATTTAAGTAAGGCTACAAAGGACTATCTATCTAATTTAGCTTTTTTTGCCCTTGAGATTAAATAAATGACACTTTGATCGCGGAATTTGGAGTGCTGCATACAGTATGTTTTTTGATAATCTGATGTTGAGTTCAGGTTCTTCCTGTGACTTGTATCTGTGTAATGTATGACCAAATGCTTCATGTGTTAACCTAGCATGCCACTAGAGTTACTGATTTCTATGGATATTTTGCGTCTCTCAGCAATCCAGGCTAGTACAGGGGAGAGAACACATGAGCTTGACTTCTGGAAACTAAGGGCAACATGAGACAGAACAACCAATTCTGTAGCTTCTTTTAAAGTGTGGGGGTTACCCCCACCCCATTCATTAATGGGATGGTGCAAAGATTTGGCCTTCTGTCCTTGTGTTAAGCATAACTGTGATAAATGTCATGTTAAAGCTCTAGGGTAAATATTCTTAGCTTTTGCAGAATTGTTTTTGGGGGAAGGGGGAGACACCCATCTGTCTCTTGCAAGTCCTTCCCAATTTTGCAAAGTGCTGAATTGAGCACAGTGACTATGCAGTTAAGATTGCTTCCTCTTATGAGACTCATACCTAGAAACACTTTTGTTGTCCTGTGGTCTTCCTTTTGCAGGTCTGACATGGGAGGAATGTAAACAACGCTGTCCTCCAAATGTGGTACCAGCCTGTCACAACTCTGAGGACACTGTCACTGTTTCGGGGCCTCTGGTGAGCATGGAACTGATACAGTACATACCAGGATTGTGAGTGGGACCTGTGAAGTTCAGGTTTGAAGAAAGCATGAAGCTTAATTAGCGTTCAGCTGCTTGCAAAGGGGAGCTGGATTGAAGTTGGTGGAGTGGATTTATAAACTTACACACTCAAATACTCTGAGAGGAAGTGATGTTAGTGCCTCAGTAAGCTAGTAATAAAATATCTCTTACATCCATGGGCATAGAGGAGGATAAATTATAGGACTGAGAAGGGCAATAACCTCATCCCAGTTATGGCTCCCTTTAAATGGCAGCTGATGAAGGGTATGGAGGGAGTACAGTGGCTCGTACAGATCCCAAGTATTTTGTGAGCTTTTCTCTTAGTTCACTGGTGTTCCTCTTCTTAGGACTCTGTGAATGAGTTTGTAGCCACACTGAAGAAAGATGGCGTGTTCGCAAAGGAGGTGCGCAGTGCTGGCGTCGCATTTCACTCCTATTACATGGCATCTATTGCACCAGCACTGCTCAATGCGCTGAAAAAGGTAATATTGCCAAACTGTGGCTTGCATGACTTATGCTCTGGCACCTAGGCTGACTATAGATGATGTTGAGCTTAAGGGGACTCCTTTCTTCAGAAGGAAGAGGAGATCTCTTGAAGAGCATATAGACTTCTGTGAGATCTAATGTTTAAAATCATGTGGCCTGAAGCAGAAGGATATCCTGAGCAATCAAGCTGGGAGAAATGACCTGCGAAAAGGAGAAACTGCTTGCTTTTGCCTATTGTATTGTTCTCTATTACTTGTAACTCTTTCTCCTGTCCTTCTTTCTTGACTGTCTGTAGGTCATTCCACACCCTAAACCTCGCTCAGCACGATGGATCAGTACATCTATACCTGAATCTCAGTGGCAAAGTGATCTGGCTAGGAATTCCTCTGCAGAGTACCATGTGAACAACCTAGTGAGTCCAGTGCTGTTCCACGAAGGTCTGAAGCATATTCCAGAGAATGCCATTGTAGTAGAGATTGCTCCTCATGCTCTTTTACAGGTATTGTATTTGATTGTTTCAGTATGACACTATATTGATGGTATCATGCTGCTGCAAGGAGGTTGATGGTCTGAGGACTAGGGAAGACTGCAGACTTCAGCTTCTTTTTTACTGTAGTTCTGAGAACATTTGCTTTCTTTAGTACTTCTGAGCTTTTCCTAGTTTTAATGTTTGGTTTTTTGTTTGTTTCTTTATGGTTTTTTAGGGGGTGGTGTATGTTAATGTTAAAAATAAAAATAAGAAATTCGTAACACACTACCACCTTCTCACCCAGACATTCACACTACTTCAGTTATTTCTTCCTATGCACTTCAGATAGCTTATAGTCAGCTTTCTGGACTGCATAATGAGTAAGGAAGGCATTTTATTGCTTGGATCTAATGGAGAGTGTGTGCAAAAATTACAGAGGCGCGAGACAGTCAAAAGACTTGATAGGCCTTCTCTATGAAAAAAATCTGTTACGAACTGTACACTGCATTTGGGTTGAGGTTTTGTCTTAAAAGGTGGTGGATAGCAGTGGTGTTTTCCCCTCTTCTCCTAGACCAAGTAGTCTGAGACCACAGGAGCTTGCTTTCTTCAACTTCTTTCCCTAATGAGATCAGATCATTACTCGTTTCTCCCTACCCTATGAAAATTGATCCTTGTGGAATTAGCTCCATAGTAGAGAATGCAGAACATGAGGTGCATTGGGAAATACTTGCTCCACAGGATCAGTGGTGTGGTCTTGTCTCTGTCCCTTAAGTCTCAAGGACTGGTCTTTATTATTTGGTCTGTAGCATGCAAGAGAGGTCTTAGGAAGAATAGTAGTTACTCATGAATCAAGATTAATAGTTATACAGAGCTTCTGAGTTTCAATCCAGTGTATTTTTACTACATCATGTTAGTCTTATGCTTTGAAAGTGACTTGAAGGGAGAATCAGAGTACAGTTTTTAAACTGGGCAGATATTTTTCTCGAAAAAAGAGACTATATGCCTCATGTTGAAATCATTGAACAATTTTGGACTCTAACACAAGTGACTGAGACTTCATTGTCTGGGCTTGAGAGTGTTCTGGCTTTTCTTTCTTTTCTCATATAAAGATCATGGGATCAAACTGAAGAGAAGATAAAAATCGGCTGAGGCGTTCAAGGCTGAGTTTTTCGGTCTAATAGCTTTTGCTTGAAAAATGCACTCAGATACTTCAGACTAGAAGGTGCTGCTTCTGGGAAGGGAGTGTGTGCAAGTGGGAGGCGTGAGAAGGTGACTTTGCAGTTCAAGTGCAGGTTTTGATATCACTTCACAGTCTGCTTGGGAAATGGATATTTGTGTTTTGGCAGAATTACGTTAATATTCTGTAGGTTCTGCTTTACCAGATGTGCAACAACTTGGGTTGCTGGAAGGGTACTCTTCCCTGTTAAAGTGGTGTATGTTCCAGCAGCTAGCACAGAACTCTTGGCACAGATACGTAAGTGGTTTGAGACCTATAGAGAAAAATTCAGAGGCAAAGTGGTAAGTAATACCTTCCACTGATGACTTATGGATTCTACTTGACCAGGCTATCTTGAGGAGAACTTTGAAACCAACTTGCACCATTCTACCTTTGATGAAGAAAGAACACAAAAATAATCTGGAGTTCTTCCTAACACAGATTGGAAAGATTCATTTAACTGGGTAAGGAGACTAGGGGAGGAGGGTGAGTGGGAGAACGGAAGGGAATGCAGGTCTCTTCTCTAGTATGCATGTCTTCACATGAATTCAAATACTCCTTCAAGAAACCTTGAAAAAAAATGGGCTGTACATTTGTGCTTTACATACATAACATGCTCACTTGTGATGTGTTCCCTTGGGTTAGAGACTGCTTGGGCTGGGAAGGTGCCTTCTAAAGACAAGTCCCGTTTTAAAGGCCTAGGAACCTGGAACTAGCTTTTGGAAATAAACTTTGCATCTTGTAGACTGCTAATTACAAATTTGGCTGCAGTAAGTGTTCATGGTACATCTCAGACGTGGAGTCTGAGACCAATTAAGTGTTATATGGTATGCCTGACCTCTTAAGTATTATAACCAGTTTTTTTCCCTACTTTTTCTTCCCATCCTTTTCCCCACTGTCTTGATTCTTTTTGTCTTTCTAGCATAAGTGTTCTTGGAAATAACTTGTTCCCACCTGTGGAATACCCTGTCCCTGTGGGAACACCCCTTATTTCTCCATGCATCAAATGGGACCACAGTCAGGACTGGGATGTTCCAAAAGCTGAAGACTTTCCAGCAGGTTCCAAAGGCTCTGCATCTGCTTCAGTCTACAATATTGGTGTGTTGCTGGTTTGGGGTTTATTATTTGTCACTTTGCTGCTTTACCTGTGTGTTTCCTTTTGTAAAACTAAGAAAAGGATACTCAAAACACCATCCTTGAAGCCATCCTCTGAAGTTTAAATGTTTGGTTTGGATTGAAAAAAACCTGTATCTGTTTCTGAAATGGGATGAGAGAACATGAACAGACCAGGAATCTCTGTTGCTTTAGACTAATTTTAAGAGCTGCATGTTGTCAGGCAGGATAGTTGGGGAAACTAGAACCTCTTCTAGACACTGAGAGGGAAAGACCTCTCTATTAGAGTGCTTTTATTATTTTTATTCTGCTCTTTATTCTTTGACAGATGTGAGTCCCGACTCTCCTGACCACTACTTGATTGGTCACTGCATTGATGGCAGAGTTTTGTATCCAGCAACTGGGTACCTAGTGCTGGCTTGGCGAACACTGGCACGGTCTCTTGGCACGGCCATGGAGCAAATGGCTGTTATGTTTGAAGATGTCACAATTCATCAGGCAACTATCCTTCCCAAAAAGGGTGAGTGAAGAATGCTGGTATAACTGCACAACTGTGTGGTGAAGATGGAGGGAGTGGGAGGAAAGGAATGCATTGGAAAAATGAGGAGGAATGCAGGAGAGAGACTATGAAGAAGAATACAGCATGACTGAGCAAAGGAATGGATTCATACAGTCAAGTAGTACATATTATGGTCATCTTTATAATGTGTTGTGAGCAGTGAGTCTAGAGATAGTGAAAGAAAAAGTTCTGCTTCAGGATGGTAGAAATAAATGACCTTTATGTCCTGTCTTTCTCAATATTTCTTGCAGGATCAGTACAGCTGGAAGTAAGACTCCTGCCTGCTTCACGCTGCTTTGAGGTGTCAGGAAATGGGAATCTGGCTGTGAGTGGTAAGTGAAGGAAGTGTAAGTGTATACATGGTCTTAGTAAAATCCATTATTTATAAACAATGATAATGATTGTTATTCTTGTTACTGTGCCCTTCAGGGAAGATTTCCCTCCTGGAAAACACTGCTCAGAAGAATTTCCTTAACCAGCCAGATGGCTTTCGGACTCTAGAGAGGAGCTCAAAGTCTGGACTCTTGAAAGAAGACATTTATCAAGAGCTGCATCTGCGTGGATATAATTATGGACCAACTTTCCAGGGTGTTCTAGAATGCAACAGTGAAGGTGAATTTCCTTTCAAAAGAAGCACAGTGAGCCTGGATATTGTAATGATGACTATTTGATCTTTTAATTCCATTTGTATTAACAGTTCACCTGACTGTGTCTTGTGAGGTAATTATACTTTGTGTGATAAGGGAGAACAACCAAGAGTTCTAATAGAGCATTGAGAAAGCTGTTATCTCCAATGTAGAACTGACTATTGGAGTTTACAGGGGAAGCTGGGTACATACACCAAACTTGTCATTTAATAAGCAGTGACATTCTAGCATCTGATGAATGATGAAATAGTGAGGCTTTCTCTTCCTCTTCTGCAGCAAGTGCAGGGAAAGTTCTGTGGAATGGAAACTGGGTGACCTTCCTTGACACTCTGCTACACGTGCTGATCTTAGCTGAGACTGGCCGCAGTCTACGCTTACCCACGAGGATTCGCTCAGTCTGTATTGATCCAGTGCTGCATCAAGAGCAGGTGTGCCAATACCAGGACAATATAGAAGGTGATGTCTCTCATGCTTGAACTTTTGCTGGTTGTTTTGACTGCCGTTCTGATTACAGGGTGAATGTGTGAATTCTGAAGTAGTAGGATGGACTTGGGGGGGGCCCTCTTAGTCTCCAGGCTATTCTGCAACTCTGTAACATCTCTGTGTAACAGCCTCATCTAGCACTGTTCATCAGATCACCTTGAACAAAATATTTTTCTGTTTTGTAACCTACATTTCTTTCCTGACTTTCAGCTTTTGAAGTTGTTGTGGACCACTGCCTTGATAGCCTTAAAGCAGGAGGTGTTCAGATCAACGGTCTTCATGCTTCTGTGGCACCACGACGACAACAGGAACGGACACCTCCCACCCTGGAAAAATTCTGCTTTGTGCCCTACACTGAGAGTAGCTGTTTGTCTTCCAGTGCCCATCTTCATGCCTATCTGCAGTGCTGCAAAGGTAGTGTAGCACTGAGACAAGTCTGAGAGAAGCTGTTTGTACTACTTCAGAACATCTGAGATATTAAGTGTTGGTCTCTGTAGAAGACTTCAGCAAGGATTCTCTGTATGATTGCTAGAAGCTAAAAGCTAGTTCTGCCTGAGATCTCTAGAATGTGGGGAAGAGTAAAAAGCCATGAAGAGGGACATCAACCCTTCTATAACAGTCAGATGTAGTGTCAGATGGCATAACCCCTTCTGCAAGCAGAGGGGAACAAATCATCTTTAAGGAGAAACCCAATCTAGTTGCTTTAGACACTGACAGGAGAGCTTACTTGAGTCTTTAACCTTGTTTTGTTTTTCCCTGTGAACTGCCAAGATAGGCAAGGTGACATGCTTGTTCCCATTTGATTGTGGGCACATATCCAAACAGGGAAAATGATTTAGTGAGGCACACATCAAAACAATTGTTTGCTATGAGAATAGAATAGGAGCAGTTCAGTCTGTTGTGAAACTGGTAGCTAAATACAGTGGTTTTGGGTGGAGAGGCATCCACTAAACTCATCACCTTAAGTGCCTTTTCATCAAAGAGAAAAAAGTTATCTAGTGGGGTTTTTTTTTATTTTTACTCTAGTCGTGAATTTTGCTTCATCTTGAGACAGTAATTTTTTTTATTCTATGTTGGTGAAGTGTTTTCATCCTTATCCTTAGATTTGGCAATAGATTGTAAAGATTTTCCTTTTTTTTTCTTCTTTTTTCCTTAGTTTTCCCCTGCAGCATCCAAATACTGTTCCCAGAGGGTTTTTTTTCCTAGGTTGTGGTGAGAGTATTTTGTTTTTTGTAATCCTGTTCCTGATCCTCAGTCAGGATGAACTATTTGCCATGAGTTTATAAAGCAAAAAAGCATTTTAGTATTTTTGTATCTGCAGAAACTTAAAATTTTCCTCCACAGCTCCCTAAATCAATCACAAGTTTTCTGTTAGTTGCCCTCTTTCAGTCAGTCTTAATACAGGTAACTGTGGTGGTTTAGTTTATTTTGCTACAAAGCGTACTTGTTTGGGGAATGCAGCTACTGCACAATACATAATCATGTGAATGTACAGAGGCTGCAGTGTATCTGTGTGGCTGGGCTACTGATGTAGGATGCTGTAATTTGTGATGCTGGTTAGTTGGTGTAGCAAATGGAGGCAAAGAGGAAAAGAAAAATTCTTGGAAAATCTTGACTCTTCCTTTCATTTCCCCTTCTATTCCGTAGGTCTGATCCAGAACTTACGGTCTAAGGTGGCAGTGCATGGGGTCAAATTAATCATCCCTGGACTAGAAACTGCAGTGGCTGCTACAGAGTCCTCACCCACACAGAAGGGCCTTCAGCATATCCTTGCTGAAATCTGCCGTCTGGAACTGAATGGAAACCTCCATTCTGAACTGCAACAGGTTGTGATTCGAGAGAAAATGCACTTCCAAAATGACCCTCTTCTCAGTGGATTGCTAGATTCTGCAGAGTTGAAGACTTGCCTGGATGTGGCATTGGAGAACATGATCAGTCATAGGATGAAGATAGTAGAGGTTGGTTGGATGCCTGGGATGGGACCATACCTAGCGTTTCTAGGCCTTCCAGTAACCTGATTACATGCTGCTGTTTTTCCAGTTATAATTCTGGATATCATTTCATATTTTGATTTGGTCTCTCCTTTTCCTTCCCCTCTTTCTCACAGGTTAACGCAGGAAGTGGACAACTGTTCTCTCGTGTGAAAAGTATTCTGAATACTCAGCCCCTGTTGCAGGTGGACTACATTGCCACTGACCGTGTCCTGGAAAACCTTTCAGCTATTGAAACAGAGCTACAAGATGCTGGTGTTGTCTCTAGCCAGTGGGATCCATCTAGCCTTCCCTCTGGAAATCTGAACAATGCTGACCTAGTGGTGTACAACTGTTCAACAAGTGTTTTAGTGAATACCACTGAAATACTCTCTAATTTGGCAGCTGCTGTGAAAGAAGGAGGGTTTGTTTTGCTGCACACCCTTCTTAAGGGAGAAACTCTTGGAGAAATTGTTGGTTTCCTTACAAGCCCAGATCTGCAGCAGAAAAACAGCTTCCTGAATCAGGTAAGCCTCCTGGAAGGACAGATACTTTCACGATAGTCTGAGTCTGCTGCTTGCAGATGCTCTGATGGTGAATGTTGAGTAGGCGTTGCTTGCATGCCTTTCCATTGAGGCTTTCTGCAGAAATGTCTAATAAACACGTCTTCAGAAGAGAGGACTTGCAAATTACTACATATTAGGTTGAGAGAGTAAACTGTAGGTTCAGTCAGGAAAGCCTTTCTTAATGCACTGAAAATAATTCATTGTCTTTTGTATATCTGTCTAATCTGTATGAAAACACTGGCCAGGACAAATTCTTTATACTTAAAATCACATGCTGCATTGTTGGGTGGGATACAGCTTTATCACTGTAGGATCCTGAAATGCTTTGGTATCAGAATATCTCTCTTACTTGTGATACTACTGCTGGGAGTGAGATTTTACAAGCTAGTTAATTTCTTCTAACATTAAAGTGCTCCCGGAAGGAAGGCTTTTTCTCTTGTATTTTTCTTTTCCTCTTTTTTTCCTTTCCATGTCCCTACATTATCTGATCCCATAATGAGATACAGTAAAATAAGCCCTGAGAAAGTTGCAGGAGGGAGAGAAGAGCACCTGTATCTTCAAACTGGTATATCATGCAGGTGAACTAAGGCCAAAGCTTGCACAAGAGGAGGAGAGGGAGTGGCAAGGGTAAGGGTGGAAACTGGGACATCATCTTCTCTTGGCAACGGTTAGACCGAGCAGTAATGGAAAACTGCGCCTCTACAGAACTTACTGTTTTTCCTGATTCAAGGGGATGCAGCCTCTCAGCTCTCTTCTTTTAGAACAAGAAGAGAGTAGCACTTCTAATAGTTTGGGTTTTGTTTATAATTCTGGAGTGGGGTAGTTGGATTTTGAATTTTGCAATTACATGGATTCTAGCCCTTTACTTCCTGCAGACATTTTTCCAGGGGATTTGAGAAGAAAGATTAAGTTCTCAGCATCTTTCCTGATAAACAGGGGGATAAAGAAAAGACACTGAGATGCTACTGGCATTGATAACAAAAAACATAGATCTGTCATTAGTATCAGTAGCCTGGTATTGGCAAATCCCTGGGAGAAGATACATTTCAGTTGAATGCACTCTCTCTGAAGAAAATGATGCAAGCCAGGCAAGAGTGGGCAGGACTTAATACAGTTCTCAAAGTTTTCTAGATACAGTGTCTCTTGTCCTTGATATAAGGGATCACACTGTAAAAACCTTCTTCTGGTCTGTGCCTGGCATACAAAAAGCAAATGGATGCTTTTCTGAGAGCCTGCAGTCATCTTTATTTCATTCAGATAGTAGATCCTTAAATGTTTCTGGATATGCCATACATGCGTTTTCATTCTTTTATTTTTCTGAAATGCCATTTCAGTGTAACTTAGATATATGGGTGCTTCTTCCCTTGCTTCTCCCCATCTCCATGCAGACAGCACTTATGTGAAATAGGGTAGACACATTCAAATGCCCTATGGGATTTGATGGCATGGTCACTGCTCTGGTTTTTGCACACCTGCTAGTGTGCTAAGACTGGTTCCTTAACCAGGACTTTGAGATACTTGTACTCCCATTTTTGGAAGATCCTTTAGGGAAGAAGGAGTAGTCTAGATGTGGATAAAACACTGTTATGTTAATCCGACATATATTTGTACTAAGACAATACAGAGCAAGTTTTCAAGAAAAAGCAAGAAACTCTGACTTTTGACTTTGCTGTTAATTTGTTGCTTTACCTGATTTGACAGGCACAGTGGGAGGACTTATTCAGCAAAGCTTCATTGAATCTTGTTGCCATGAAGAAGTCATTCTTTGGCTCAGTTATTTACCTGTGTCGTCGGCAAACCCCTGTCAAAACACCCGTTTTTCTGCCAGTAGATGAGATGAACTATAAGTGGGTTGAATCCTTAAAGGTGAGAACTCTTGTGTCCTAGGTATCTGAATTGCCAAATCATTATACTTTCTAAATGAGACATTTACTAGTGTTAAAAGAAGAGTATGTGTGTGTGTGTGTGTCCGTGTGTTCAGTTACTTTTAATAAAATAGAACTTACTAATCTCTGCCAAGGACATGAGGGCTATTTTCTTCATGGTTCCTAGTAAAACAGTTTGGGGTTTGTCCTGTAGGAGGTCTTGGCTGATCCATCAGAGCAGCCTGTGTGGTTGACTGCCACCAGTTGTGCGAACTCGGGAATTTTGGGAATGGTGAACTGCCTTCGCCTTGAAGCAGAAGGCCACCGAATCAGGTACGTAAGCATGCCCTTGAATCACATTTGGGAGATGAGATATTTGTGTTAGCTGCTTCTCAGGCTTACAGCAAAACAAACAAAATGACAACTCTCGTCTTCAGGTGTGTGTTCATTTCCAACTTGAACCCTTCATCTGCTGTCCCGCCTACGAGTCTTTCTTCCCTGGAGATGCAGAAGATTGTTCAGAAGGACCTGGTGATGAATGTGTATCGTGATGGGAAGTGGGGCTCCTTCAGGCATCTCCCATTGCAGCAAGGTACATCCTTTGAGATCTGAGGATCACTTGCAAGGCCTTGAATCTGAATGAACTTTGAATAGAAAATAAGTAGCTATTGTTCCTATAGTTACCTTTTATTATTATTTTTAATGAACAATTTTGTTTTCTGCTACTCCAGCTCAAAGTGAACAGTAGCACATTGTGGTGCCAGGAGGAGGGATAGGCTGTTTAGGGCATCAGTAGTATTGCAAAGCAAGAAAGGGCTTTCTAGATAGCAAATTGAGGAGGAGGTATAAATTACACAAGCAATTTAGTCATTTTGGAAGGCATGTACCTTTGTTAACGTGTGGAAGTTCTTATTGTTCCTTCTTCTGCAGCACAACCTCAGGAGCTGACAGAATATGCCTATGTAAATGTGCTGACTCGTGGAGATCTCTCATCTCTTCGTTGGATTGTCTCCCCACTTCGACACTTCCACACAGCTAATCCCAATATTTTACTTTGCAAAGTCTATTATGCATCTCTCAACTTCCGGGACATTATGCTGGCCACGGGGAAGCTTTCTCCAGATGCTATCCCTGGTGAGTTAGTTACACTAGAAGGAAATGTATTTATGTATTGTTGTTCTAGAATTAATCTCTTGAATGTTAGTTATGCATTGGCTAGAGTGTATGCCAGAAAGCATGCTTTTGAGAAGGAAGTACAGCCCTCCTTCAGGGCTGTACACCAAAAGCTTCCAAGTTCTACTTCCAGTTACAGTTCCATTTTTTTTCATATGGCACAATTAGTAAACCGTGCTCTGAGAATGCTTGCTGCATTGCATAGATACCAAGTGTGAGGTAAAACAAGTTGATGGAGGTTCCAGAGATGGGCATGGTAAACACCAAGGTGAGAATGTTGAAGTTTTGTGCTGCCATGCTGTTGGACATGCTTGGATATCAGGGAAAAAAAATGCACAATGAAGTAATTGCCTGTTTCCAAAATGGAGGTGGTATTATCTTGCTTCATAGCGAGTTAAGAATTAGTGTAATGTCTATGAAATGGTTTTAAAAATATATTTAAAAGAGAGGGGGTGGAACCTGTAAAAATTAAGTTCATTGGGAGATTCTTATGGGTGATTTGAGTAGGGCTGCGTTTCCCTTCATGACTGAACCACCTGGCATAATGGAAGGTGCCCCTGCCCATGGCAGAAGGTTGGAAGAAGATGATCTTTAAGGTCCCTTCCAACACAAACTGTTCTATGATTCTCTAACTGGCATAAGTGTCTGCCTAAAATGTGACTTATTCACTACATATTTTTGTGGTGATCATCCTTTGCTAGTTTATGTATCATTCTTTTTCAGAGGGACAGAATTGCCTCTGAAACAAGATGTTTTCCTGAAATTTCTCAGATGAAAACTGGAAACTAAAGCAATATCATCAAGGATAAATACTTAAGATTTAATGAGACCAAGTCCTTTTTTGCCATTCTTGGAGTGAGACTAACTATGGCAACTTATGAACTGTGTACAGAATAGAAAAATCCCAGCACTCTTCAGGTCTCTGGGGTTTAGACTTTCAGGGACTGCTGCTCTAGTAAAGGAATTTTAGAAAAGAATTTTTTTTTTTTTTTGTAAAAGGTGTTAATGTTCTTTCAGGTAACTGGGCTTTGCAGCAATGCATGCTGGGCATGGAGTTCTCAGGACGGGACCTGGCTGGAAGAAGAGTGATGGGATTGCTGCCAGCAAAGGGGCTGGCCACAGTGGTAGACTGTGACAAGAAGTTTCTATGGGAGGTGCCTGAAAACTGGTAGGTCAGCTTCTGTTTTCTGGTTAAGATTTGCCTTCCTGCCTGAGGCTGATGACAGCCCTGATCAAACCTGGGTGCTGTACAATGGGTAGATTCTCCTCTGGGAAATGGTGACAGGGCTATAGTGTCCCAAGCGACTGTAGGATTTTGGGTTAGATTCACTGCAGGAGTTCAGCACTAGTTTTTGTACAGTGGCTTGCACAAGGCTCTCATCTTTTTTTGCGCTCTTAGCTTCATGTGTTTCAGTATACACTGGGATTTCAGTGTTGGTTATGTTACTGGTTAGTTAGTGAAATAGTTTTGCGGAATGATGAAACTTGGCTGTGCTTGGCAGCTGTGGTAGTCTGCTGTATGATTGACAACCACTTACACTTTCTTAATGCAACTTTCTTACACTTTCTTATGCAAATTTCATCAGGAGAATCTAGTAGCCTTTTCCAAGGCTAAAGATATCTCTTCTGCTTTGCTCCTTAGGACTCTAGAAGAAGCAGCTTCAGTGCCTGTGGTTTATGCCACTGCTTATTATGCTTTGGTGGTTCGAGGTGGTATGAAGAAGGGTGAGAGTATCCTTATTCACTCTGGCTCAGGAGGTGTGGGCCAAGCAGCCATTGCCATTGCCCTGAGCATGGGCTGCCGTGTCTTTGCTACTGTAGGTGAGTACTGAGGGCCCAAAGTCATGGGGAGAAATAGATTGTAGATAATAAATAGAGGAAGCATGTGTATGCACACATATATATATATATAAGTATATACATATTTTTTAGGTATATACTTATTCCCCCAATATGATCTGCTGTAGCTTTGATCTAGTTTCCAGGCTGAGAACAGGATACATGGTAAATACAGCTACTGACTCTGTACTTGAAAATTCCACAGCACGGTCAAATTTATCTACCTCTGTACACTATATAATCAAAGGTATGGAAGAAGATCATGGCTTTCTCATTTTAAATTTAGTAATATGAATCCAATGCCTGTCCTTTGAAAGGCTCTGATCTGTTTCTGGTCCTTGCTCTATCTCATAAATGTGCAGGAGCAACCAGACAGCCTTTGTCCTAAGGTCTGACACCTTGAGAGACTGAAATCTTGGAGATGGCTTCTCAGGCTTACTTACAGTCCTTGGGGGAAAGATGTGCAGCAGAAAATGGGCTGTTTCATCATAAAAATTAAATTAGTGACATCTTTCAACCTGTCTTCTACTTCCAGGTTCCACTGAGAAACGTGAGTATCTCCAAGCAAGATTCCCACAGCTAGATGCTAATAGCTTTTCCAGCTCCAGGGATACTACCTTTGAGCAGCATATACTTCGAGTTACCAATGGAAAAGGTGGGGTTCAAGAAATATTTTTACTTTTTTTGTCAGCTATGCCACGTTATGCAGTTTTACATTCTAAAGACAGTATGAGTCACTTGAAGACAGAGTTAGGCTCTCAGCAGAGTTGAGTTTAAGTAGCTGCTTCTTCTTTCATTGCAGGTGTCAACCTCGTGTTAAATTCCTTGGCGGAAGAGAAGCTCCAAGCCAGTTTGCGTTGTCTTGCTCGACATGGGCGCTTCTTGGAAATAGGCAAATTTGATCTGTCTAACAACAGTCATCTTGGTAAGATGGGCCATCAGGAAATGCCTCTCATTTAGGTTCTAGCTGCTGCCCAGCACCCTTGGGTCCCTTTCTGCATGGCAGCTCTCCAGCCTCCCCAAAATCTATACTTGTATCTGGTGTTACTTGGTCTCAGGTGCACAATTGGCATTTGCTAAACTTTATATGATTGATGATTGCTCAGTGTTCCAGTCTATCCAGACCCCTCTGCAAGGCCTCTTGTCCCTCAAGGTAGTCAACAGCATCTACCAATTTTGAAGGCACAGGGCAAGATTAACCTGGTTTCTCTTGGGTGGGAAAAAATTTTTGAATGTTATAAGGTGGTGTGTTAGTGAAAAATTACAGCTATGTTCTCCTGTTATAGAATGATTGCATATAGCGTCGACAGTCTGCTTCCTTATTCTAATTAAATTTCAAAAGATCCTATCATGTTGTAAAATCTTGCTATGAGGAAGAGTCTCCTGTGGAGATAGACATGATGTATGTAGAATTCTAGCTCCCCTGTGACTCTAACTCAGTTGTCACTAGACAAAAAAAATGTCCTTTTTAATATCAGACTGACCATGATATAGCTTGTCCTCTCAACACACAATTTTTGGGAGTGGAGTTTCTGTGAAACTGGTCTGCTTGTAAGAGAATAACATAATGAATATAGCATTTGGAGAGCATATGCAAGAATGAGTTTGGAAAATGTAGAATTCAAGCATTTGATTGCTTTACTCCTGTGAACTTCCCAGAAATGTTTCTGAAGCAGAGGATAGGCTCCATTTTGAAATGTCAGCAGCATCAGGTCATAACCAAATTGCTTTTTCTAGGGATGTCTCTCTTCCTCAAGAATGTGGCATTTCATGGGATCCTACTAGATTCAATATTTGATGAGGGAAACCAGGAGTGGGAACTAGTATCAGAGTTGTTGAAGAAAGGCATAAAAGATGGCGTAGTAAAGCCCCTGCGGAGTACAGTCTTCAGCAAAGAAGAGGTAGAAGCTGCCTTCAGATTCATGGCACAAGGAAAACATATTGGCAAAGTTATGATCAAGGTAATGAGATAATGATTTTGGTTCTCTGATGCATCTGGCCGTCCTCTGGTGACGATTGGATACTTTTATCCATTTCAAGTTTAAGTTGTATGAGTAAGGCAGCACAGGGTCGGTTTTTACTGCTGACGCTGTCACAATTGTAACTGTCAAGTCTGGCACTGCTGCTGCAAGTTTCATTCACATTGGCTGGAGGAGCATAGCATGGAGAGATAAGAGATACAGAGATGCATTATGTATCTGATTGTAACTACTTTTTTTTTTCTTGTTTTCTTGTTTTCTTTGTGTGTGTTATTTGTTTTTTTGTTTGTGGCTTTTTTGGTTGGTTGGGGTTTTTTTTTTGTGGGGGGAAGGTCCAAGAAGAGGAAAAGGAGTATTCTTTAAGAAAGTCTGAACCAGTTAAAATCTCTGCAATCTCCCGAACCTCCTGTCTACCTACCAAGTCTTACATCATCACAGGGGGCCTAGGAGGATTTGGGCTTGAGTTGGCACAGTGGCTAGTTGAGAGAGGAGCACAGAAAATTATACTGACGTCGCGTTCTGGCATACGAACTGGTAAGCAAAAATTGTAAGGGGACAGGGAGCATGATTGCCTTTCAAGAGACCTCAGTTTGTAGTTTCTCTCCATTTTTAAGTGTCCTGTTGGTGACTAATAACGTCTTGATCTCTTTTCTTTTCTTTCCTGTATTATCTCACTTCAAACAAGCTGTTGTCTCCTTTATTGTAAAGGAGGAACTATCTTTTAGCTTGACCTTTTTTTCCAACTACTACTTTCCCCCTTTTATGTTTCCTAATTCTATCAACCCATTTTCTCTATTACACAGGATTTTTTTCTGTAGCCTTTCTTTTACCTTAGTGCCCTCTGCAGTCTGGCTACCTCACAGACTTGTCCACTAGCTGTAGCGTGTTGGATCACATGCCACAAGGAAGGGCCTAAAAACTCCTTGTTAAAGATACTTTGTCCCTCAAGTTACATGTGTGGATGCTCACTCTTGCTCCTTAGATAGCTCATTTGTAAAGATGGACCTTACTATCTGATTACATCCATAAACATTTTTACTCAGATTTAAGGTGTTAGTTTGATTACAGTGGCAGCACTGAGATTTCTTATCAGTGATAGTCTTCAGTATTTCCCCATACAAATTCAGTCATAACACAGCTTCTCTCTGTCTCTACAGGTTTCTTCTTTCTTTTGGCAAGTTCACAAATCACACCACTTGTGTGTACAAACACATAGATCAAATACTTCTTCTCAAGTTCTGGCTGTGCTGCTATAATCTGTTGTTTTGCTCTAATCTAGCCAATCTTTCCTATCTCAGTACCCAAATTTTTGTTCATTTCTCTACACAGTTATGCTTTTCCTTCCTTCCCCCTACCACCACCCAAACCCTTAGGGTCTCCCAATGCTGTTCTCCACTTTTATCTACTTAGAATATTTCTGAAATTCAAATGATTTCTAGTTACTGTTCAGATTTTGTCCAATTTTTGTCTTATAGCTGAATTAGGAATTATTTAGTTATTGAGTCCCTATCTAGTCAGAAAAGCATAAAGGAGCAGGTTAACCAAAGCCTTATGGTTGGGATGCTTCATCCCAGGCACTGTCCACCTTTATTTTTTCTAGGCTACCAGGCTAAACGTGTTGAAGAGTGGAAGGCACTGGGAATCGAAGTGTTGGTATCTACCAGTGATATTGGAACACTAGAAGGAACACAGCTATTGATAGAAGAAGCTTTGCAGCTTGGACCAGTTGGAGGCATCTTTAATTTGGCTGTGGTGAGTGACAAAAATGCTTAGGACTTCTAAGAGGCAGCATCCATTCAAGTGACTTTTTTACTGAAGGCAGTCAGGCTTCATACAATTTTAGTAAAGTTCTCTGCCTTTCAAAGGACACTATGCTTTGGTCTTACCTGGTGACTAAAGGCTTATGGGTCTATTCCCTTGACCTGAGAAGCAACAGTGTTTGGCCAGCAAGTTCAGTTCTGTGGTAACACAGATGTTGCCCTAGACCCATGTAGAACTTCTGCAGTGTCAATACTGAAAAAATACTGAAAAAAAGCAGACTTGGCAAAAGCTGTGTTGTCATATTTTGGAATGTTTAGGATATGTCTGTACTGTGAAGTTACAAAAATAACATTGCGCAGTGATATCCTCTCATCTCTCAAGCCATGTAGCATATTAAACAGAGAAACTGGAGATACTGAAACTACACTTTCTCTTTCAATCCCTCTCCCTGCTCCCCATAGGTCCTTAGAGATGGCATGATTGAAAATCAGAGCCCAGAATTATTCTGGGAGGTCAACAAGCCCAAGTATTCAGGCACCCTTCATTTGGATTGGTAAGTGTCTGTAGAAGGGACAAATAAGAACTGCTTTTAAGGTCACAGAACTGATCGAACTTAGTCATTTTAGTCTTGCACTAGCCTTGGGTGGTAGTACAATCAGCAGGTTTTTCTGATGAGGTTTCTCTCTCCTGCTCTGCTCCAAGGGTGACTCGTAAGAAGTGTCCAGACCTGGACTATTTTGTTGTGTTCTCCTCTGTAAGCTGTGGAAGAGGAAATGCTGGGCAAAGTAATTATGGCTTTGCCAATTCTACCATGGAGCGTATCTGTGAGCAGCGACATAAGGATGGACTCCCAGGTAAGATGACTTTACTCATTGCACAGTATAAACTGTCTCGCCAAACATCCAGATGAAGACCAGCTCACCAGAAACTTGTGCACTTATCTGGAGTGATAAAGTATGTTGAAGGCTGTTTTCCGCTCCTAGATGTTTCCCCCCCAGTCATTCATGTGTGAATGAATACTGACCATTTAACAGTACAAAGGAAATGCGAGCCTTAGCATAGCTGCTTATTAAGTCCCTTTTTTATTAACTCACTCTTGTTGCTGCCATGTCCTTTAGTTAGCTGCTTAGTGTGTTCTTCTAATTTCTCCTCCAGGCCTGGCAATCCAGTGGGGAGCCATTGGTGATGTGGGTATCTTGCTGAAGACAATGGGAAACAAAGACATTGTGGTGGGGGGAACGATTCCGCAACAAATCAGCTCATGCCTGGAGGTGCTCGATGTCTTCCTGAATCAAACCTCATCCTGTCATGTCCAGTTTTGTCCTAGCAGAGAAGGTCTCCGTGAAAGCTGAAGGAGGTAGTCAGCGGGATCTTGTAGAAGCTGTTGCTCACATCCTGGGTAAGTGCTGTCACTGGTCAGTGTCTAGTCTCTCCAAACTTTTGGAAAGCAGTAGTGCTCTGTTCAGCATCTCTTCCCGATCTCCTGTGGTGTGGGTATGTTACTGTTGTGAGACTGATTTCTTTTTTTTTTTTTTTCTTAACACTGCTCCTTCTCTCAAATAATGACTTTGTTTCTTGTATGGGTTTTTCTCTGTTACTGTGTTTACATAGGTACGCATATATACTCCAGTGGCTTGGGTTTTATTTAGAGTAAACCGGTACCTTTCTCCAAATGGAGAATCAACAGGAACAGCCCTCAACAGCAAAATTCTGGGGCAGCACATAATAGAACAAATACATAACTAACTTTCTGAGTACTATTCCAGCTTTCAAACATTCACCTTGGTATGTCCCCATGCTGCAAAAGTAGCTTTTCTCTACTTAGTGTTCTTAACTGGTAGTGTATTCACTACCAGCTGTCATCTCATGTGAACATCTATAACCATAGCTTAACTATGCATTGCAAGTATCACGTCCTTCTGTCTGTCTTGAACCCGCTTTCTTTTACCATTGCATCTCTTATTTTTGTGCGGGTAGCGAATAATCGCTGTCAACTCCACCTATGTCCCACGTCAGTTGTTTCTTTTGCAGACAGAACTGACTATTGATCCTTTGTTTTCTACCAAAAAAGGTACCAATAATGAAAGACAGTCTCCTGAGTGTTACTTAAGGAGTTGTTTGCAGCTCACTGACAGCAAATCTGACCTCTCAGAGCAGATGTGGCTTTTAGAAGTCATAGGAAAGTGTCTGGGAAATCGCATCAGCTATAGGGTTAGTTTGGAAGAAACAGAGTATGAAAGCAACAAAGGGATGAGCTAGTAAAGAAGCCTAATAGTGGGAAGGGTGGCAGCTTGGCACAGCACAAGGTGGAGGAGTGGACAAAAAGCTGTAGATGCAGGTCTTATTATGAGAGGCCTTTTACGGGTAAGGAAAGGGTGAGAGATTGAACAGCATGAAAATTAAAGGGGAAAAGGCAATGAAGCCTAAACATATCATCTCCTCCTCCAGTGTGATAGACATCAAGTGTTGAAATCAACCATCATTGACATAACTTTCATCCCATTGTAGCTGAGGATTAGTTGCATTAGGTCTAGGACTGCAGTTTCAATTAGAGCCTCCAGTGTGTGAAATCTGTCTAGCTGACTGGCTGTTCTATATTTGGTCTAGAGCTGATGTGAAAATATTCACAGCTATTTAGTTGGGACTGATGTATCCCCTGCCATAAATCTGTGCACATTTAATACGTACTCTAAATACTAGATCCCATATGACAAGGTGGGGGTTGTAGAAGAGGTGACTTATGAAAGTATTAGATGATCCTGGAAGGTAAACTGCAGCTCTGTAGCTGCAGTTCATTGAGATTTTAGGAGAAGGAAGAAAGTGGAGAAGGCTGCTAGAGAGGCCTAAACCTGAAAAGAAATTGGCCTTTTGCTAGTATGCTGTTTTGTTCGCAGGGGTCCGTGATGTGAGTAGTCTGAATGCTGAGAGTTCCTTGGCTGACTTGGGCTTGGATTCCTTGATGGGTGTGGAGGTGCGCCAGATGCTGGAGAGAGACTATGACATTGTTATGACCATGAGAGAAATTCGACTCCTTACGATCAACAAGCTGCGTGAACTTTCTTCCAAGTCCAGGACAGCAGAGGGTAGAGTGTCTGGATTAGGGTTGCTACCAGTCACCTGAGTCCAAATAAACTCCCAGTCCATTGCTTTCATCTCTAGTGACATAAACCCCTATCAGATCATGAAATAAAGTTATAATTGAGTAGCCCTTAAGTGACAGACGTGTCACAGAAGTGTATTGACCACTGGGACAGGCCCATCATTTCTGGGGCGGGGATGTACGAGCAAGTGTGAAGCTGCTTTCTTGCTCGGCTAGCAGCTGCATGCATGAGTACTCTTATGCAGCTCTCTGTAGGATGCGATTTGAGACCTTTACTATCTGGGGAATAAACAATGTAGTGTCATGCTTACAGGAAGCTTAAAAGCATATGCAGGTGCTGCAGAGCAATTGACAGTTGGAAGATCCCTTTGTCTGTGACCTGATGATGTAGTGAGGCAGCAGGCTAATTTAGAGCAGCCCTGAGGTTGTCTGTTAGGACTATGGCTACATGACCAAGACTGACACTGAAAGTAATTGCGTTTGTCTGGTGTGCTTTCCTTCAAAGAGCTGAAGTCATCCCCACTGATGAAGACAGGCCCAGGCGAACCTCCAAAACTAGATCTGAACAACTTACTGGTGAACCCAGAAGGGCCAACTATTACTCGTCTCAATGATGTTCAGAGCATGGAGCGCCCTCTTTTCCTTGTTCACCCCATTGAAGGATCCATTGCAGTTTTCTACACTCTGGCCTCCAGACTTCACATGCCCTGCTATGGGCTCCAGTGCACAAAAGGTATGTCAGTTCTTCATCTTGAATTTGCACACACAACATTCTGAACTGTAGTTGCTTATAGAGAGGGCTTTGTTTCTAGACTATTAAGCTTGGAAGAACAAGTATCAGGCCTATTAGTCTGTATAGGGTCATGTCAAACATCCCCAGGTATCAAGAGGAATAATAGATTAGATTGAAGAGTTTGTGTGCAAAAGTCAAAGCATCCTATTCAACCTGTCCTTGGAAAGCAGGAATATTACCACTACTTGTCCTAAGTGCAAGTTGTTAACCATAATTTAGTAATTTACCTGCAAAGTAACGTGGATGTTTCCATCAGGGTTGTTTCTGAGTGCATGAAAACATATTTGTCTCTGCCAGTGTCTTTTCACCAGTCTGTTTCTAACTCACTTCCATGTTCTAGCCGCTCCCTTGGACAGCATCCAAAGCCTGGCAGCCTATTACATTGATTGCATGAAGCAGATACAGTCTGAAGGACCTTACCGCATTGCTGGATACTCTTTTGGTGCCTGTGTAGCCTTTGAAATGTGCTCCCAACTGCAAGCACAACAAAATGCTTCCCATGCATTCAACAGTTTATTCCTTTTTGATGGGTCTCATTCCTTTGTGGCAGCATATACCCAGGTAAGGGGCACAAAGAGAATCTTCTTTCTGGGGACCATCATCTCTCATCAGGGCTCATTTTTCTCCGAGCTTACTATTGTAGATATGTGCAATCTGAAAAGCCGACAGACTTTTCTTCACAGGGATTTTGGAAGACAACTGTAAGACAGTGGCTGCTTAGAGATGGCTGAAGGGTAGTAGCACATGAGAGGTGGTCTTCATTAAGTGGCAAGAGCTCAGGCACAAATGTTGTTCTTGCTATGATAAATCATAATATTAGTATGTCTTCTGGAAGATCCTGGTGTCTGCAAGTCAAGATCCTCTTGTAGTGGTGTGAGGAAACCTTGCTTAAGGCTTCCCTTTAATTTTTGTTGTACTTTAGAGAACACTAGGCTCTTGGCAATTACCTGTGGATTTTCTTTCTAGTCTGTCCTCAAGGGATTTCCCCCCTTCCTTTTTTTCCCAGTTCGCACCTTTGGTTCTCTAATTGTTTTTTATCTGACTTTCAAGTCAGGCACATCCCTCGCACATTCACATTGTATTCTTCTCCTTTCTAGAGCTACAGAGCCAAACTGACCCAAGGTAATGAGGCTGCACTGGAGACTGAAGCATTGTGTGCCTTTGTTCAGCAATTTACGGGCACTGAATACAATAAGGTACTGTTTCTATATGTCTTTATATTGCGCAAGAGGGGTGTGGTTTTTTTTTAATGGAGATGGGATTCTCAGCTATTGAGACTAATGTGGGAAAAAAAATGTTTCTATTTCCAGCTGCTGGAGATTCTTCTCCCCCTGAAAGATCTGGAGGCTCGTGTGAATGCTGCTGTAGACCTAATAACTGAGATTCATACAAACATCAATCGTGAAGCACTCAGCTTTGCTGCTACTTCATTTTACCATAAACTGAAGGCTGCTGACAAGTATATACCAGACTCCAAGTATCATGGGAACGTGACACTGATGCGGGCAAAATCTCACAATGAATATGAGGAAGGTCTAGGTAGAGACTATAAACTCTCAGAGGTCAGTCTCAGGCCCACTGGTGATTGTTGAGTTTCTCTTGATACTTGGGGAAGACAAAGAAAAGCATGGGAAATCATCTGTACTGAGGAAAAAAGGACAAAACCAACCTGACAGAAATTATTGTTCTGCAGCTGTTATGCTCTACCAAGAATTAGAAGTCTCCAAAAGCAAATGAGATGATTGGTTCCAGGCATTTTCTGTGGGTAGTGAGGGCCAGAAAGTCTTGCCTGTATATAGGATAAGTGTTTTCTATAGCCGATTCTTGCAGCTCTCTAGAATGACTTTGGATAATAACAATGTTAAAAGAGAGCATCTTACAGTCTCTTTTCACTGTAGGCCCTAAAGTTAGTTCACTGAATGAGGGCACCCTTCTGAAGAGCAAGTGTCATTCTTCTGACAAAGACAGCTTTTTCTCAGTTGCATTTTTTTCACTGAGAAGGTAGTAGTTAGAAGTGGGTTTCTTGTGGGCTAAAAAAAAAGTCAGGGTTTGGCCTGTAGTCCAGATAAGGTCACTGTTCTTTAGCCCCCTGCTTACATACAAGGGTTAAATTGGTGCAAATATCAGGGAAAAGGAAGTGATTTTCAGAATTCCCTTCCTGCTTCTGGCATTTCCCTTATCCCTTCAGACATCTAATTTAGTCATTATTGATTCCAGGCTAACTTATATGTTATTAAAGTTACATAATGACCTTAAAGGAAGATTCCTGGTGGTGGTAGAAAGATGCAGGGGGTGTTTATTTGGTTTACTTAAGGGCTTGGAAGTAGCTACTTTTATCATTCATTCTTTGATATTGCAGGTAAATTAATCTTTTGGTACTAGGTTGGTTGACTTCCTCCTAGTTTATATTTGAGTGGACCACCTGTCAGGCTGTCAAACTATTGTGCTTTAAAACACTGGTTCCAAACAGTGCCCCACAGCTGGTCTGTGAAAACGTGTCAGAGTAAAACTGGTGCTATTTTTAACTGAGTTTGACAGAGGCAGTGGTCTAAATTATTAGTAACTTAGAAGACTGACAAACCCAAAGTGGCTAGGTGATTAGCTGGTTGTAAATTGTGAATGAAAAGTTTTTCTTTTTCATACTTATGCAGGTGTGCGATGGAAAAGTATCTGTCCATGTTATTGAAGGGGATCACCGCACTTTGCTGGAGGGAGATGGTGTTGAATCAATTATTGGGATCATCCACAGCTCACTGGCAGAGCCACGTGTCAGTGTCAGAGAGGGTTAACTTCTCCATACTCACTGTCAATGACGAAGAAAATGCCAACAACATTCCTATGTTATGACAGACCCCAAGGAACTCTTCCTATTGTTCAACATCTCATCTGCTCTGCTGCCAGAACTGGGAAGTCCAGCTGGACTCAACTGGTCTTTTTCTGTCTCTTTCTTGCTTATCTTTTCCTTTCCCAACTTCTATGGGTTCTATCTCCTTCCTTTCCTATGGCTGTTTTTCCCCCTAGTCTCCCTGTCCATGTTAACTGTAGTGCTGTGACACTGTCACTGTGCACTGCAATGAGGGTTCCCCACAGATGGTTGCTTCCTACACCCTTGGCAGTATAAAAAACAAATTTAGGAGTAGATTTCTTGTGCTTTATATTGTTTTTGTCTTAACAGTATTCCAAAGGGTATGTGATAGCACTTGTTGACCAAGCCTAGTGAACAGGGAGAGGAGAGGAGCTGCAGCTGATTTTGGAGATACTTTTTGTCTGTGAAGAATCTGTCTGCAGTTTAGGTCAGAAAGAGAATTCCACTGAGGGTTTTGTAACTATATTTTTTAATTTGCTATATTCTAAGTATTTATTGTGTCAAACCAGAGACTTCTTACTTGGTTTTAATTTATCGTGGGTTATAGGAGAAAAGAAACATCCCTTTTTGGAGGGGAAGGTTTATTCTACAAGGGAAAGTTGCCCATTTGTTAAACCAAAATGCATCTCTGAAATAATCTGGTTTCTTGGTTGTTTTTTTTTTTTTTTTTTTTCTTTCTCCCACTGCCCTGCCCTTTTCAGAAAGGAATAGGTAGAAGGAAGGATTCTTGCCATCATGTACTCTTCAGAGGAGAGAGGGGCCTGGGGGGATAGGGTGGACAGTTTGACAGATGTCGCTGTATTGAACAGCCTTAACTTGGGCATGATAAAAACAGGAAAAGCTGTCCCTAGGCAGGTACTTTGTTTATATTTGTGCAAGGTTCTGTGGCCTGCTGTATCAGAACCTTAGTAAAGCATTAAGATTAGTGCTTTACCTTATTCCCTCTCACCTCCAGTCTCGCCACCCAATGAAAAATTTGGAATGGGGAGGGCAGGGAATAGAATTCCTTAACAGTAACTGAAAAAATCCTCCCGCCCCTGCTCTCCCATAATCAAAGCTCAGGCAAACGTACAAGGATCTACCCAAAGCCCCTATATATTTTATTTAGCACAAGACTTGCTTAAGCCTTGTGTATTCATTTTCCTTTCAGTAATGAGACTGGAAATCCCACATAAGTTAGCTAAGTAATCAGTTTGATGGTCTGATTTTAAAATACAGTACCTTTTTAAAGGAAATTTGCATAAAATTCAATTGAAAAATTTCTTGCCTTTGCTATGCTGGATCTGTCATTTCCGAAATCAGTAAATCCTTGCTACACTTATGATACAGAGGAGACCTGGGTAGCAACAAAGCACCAACTAGGAGGAGCTAATGTGCTTCTCAGAACTGCTGTAAAACCCTGGCTCTCTCCATCTTCATCCCCCAGTGAAGTATCCTGGTAGTTGACAGGATACATGAGCATTCCAGTGACAGGAACAGATGGCTCTTCACTGCAGGTTCTGACCTAGTGTCTTTTGCTTATACCACCCTCTGTTGATAGTGGCTGGGTTAACTGGTTTTAGTTTTATAAAGTATTTCTTTTGTGAAATCTGAAATAAAACAACATACTGTCAGCTTAAACCATTTTGAAATGTCTTGTTCATTTTTTCTTTTTTTTTTTTTTTTTTTTCCCCTTCTAGTTAATATTTTTTGGTCTGAAGCATGTCTTTTTGGCTTTCCTAGTATTAAACAGAATTCATCACTGGTTGGCTTTTGAATTATTTTCTACCACCATTTCTTAATCTCATGTTTCACCTGGAATCTCTCCCTTCATGGTATAAAGCAAAAACTGCTGCTGACATACCTGATTTGTAGTCTGTGGAGAAGGCTTAGTATTCTGAAGCATGGCTTCTTGTTGCCATGATTTTGGTACCTTAGATACAACCACAGTATTGAAGTGGAAACTCTTAGATGGGCTTTTATTTGCCATATTGGACAAGCCATTAATATTCCTGCCTCAGTTTTCCCATCTGTAAAATGGGACAATGGTGTCTATCTCAGGGTCCCTCTGAGAGTTGGATAGGCAATGGGTGTATATGCTCTGAAGTTTTAGGTATGATGTCTGAGTGTTAGACAGTAACAGAAGGAGTGTGATGTGCGAGGGATACTGGATACTGATACTGGAGTGGCTGTGTGAACAGTGTGTGGACCATGGGACTTCATTACATCTACTGCACAGTCACTGCACCTACTGGCGTAGGGTACTCTATGAAACAAAACAAACGGGGACTAGTTGGTTTGGTTTAACTACTGGCAGTTGTAGTGAGCCTGAAAAAAAAAAAAGGTGAAAGAGTCCTACTTGTGTTGATTATATTTAAAACTGGAAGGAAAAAGAAAGGAGTGATTAAACTTAAACAGGTACAATAGTTCTGTGCTAAAGTGTGTAACTTATCTGAATGGGCTGTGTGGAGGGAGCAAGGACTAATGCTGTCCTATCTGTTGAAGCAGGAGTTTGATGAGTTCCCTGTATAAACAAATATATATGGTTTCATCTAAGCAGAGCTTGAAGATACTGTTTTAGTCATAGAAGTTGCTTAAGAATTACTTACAGCTTATATGCTGTCAATGTTCTTGTGGTTGTTATTTGAAAAGCAGCAAGTTGTTTTGTTTAGGGCTTTTTTTCCCCATAATTATCTAATTATGAGCTGCTGCCATGTAACCCATTATAACTGGCTGCTGAACACAGTGTGCCAAAAATAAAAACCTTATTAGCGCTGGTATTGCTTGTTGTTTCTCAGTAGCCCATCACATTAGACAGAGGTAGAATAATATCAGAAGGCAAAATCCAATATTGCAGTTTCTTATTTTGAGAAGACAAGGGCAGAAGAGAAGTCCCCCGCACCTACCCTTCTCTGTGAAACTGAAGTGGGGATTCTTGTCAGCTGATACATTCCATCCTTTTCAGCTAGCTTCTCACAGGCTAAAACCATGCTGATCTTAATCTCAAGACTAAAGAAGAGTTCTCTGATGGGGGAACTGTTAAGGCTCCCAAATGAACATTGCTGTTTTGAAATGATGGACCATATACCTTAAATCTGCAATAGGAAGAGTTCAAGAATGTATGGCACATAGCATATGTTGTCATCAGTATTAAAGCTATTATTTTCCTTTCCTGAAGGCAAAGAAATACACCTCTCTTGCTGAAGATACTAGTTTAAAAAATGCAAGATGCCACAGTTTAATAGAACTGGTTACTTTTAAATAGCACTACCGGAAAGCAAAGTTCACTGGTGCTGAGATGGAGAAAAACCCAAAAGATGTAAGGTAGAATAGGAAGCAGGTGTTTGTTTCTTCTGGACTTAAGTAAGTTACCAGACATCACACCTGCAAATCAGGGTCAAAAGAAAGGAAAAAAAAACCTCCTGGAGCAGCTGAGCAGAGGAAAAGTGAGTGCTGATAGCGGTGGAGGCTGTATATTTCAAATAGCAACCTTGTTCTTTAGGCTGCTGAGAGGTAATGAAAGATGGTAAAAAATAATTAGAAGCTTGAAACTTAATTATTTATTGCAGCAAGTTCATCACAGCCATGCGTGCTAGAAAGGTGGAGAGAGGGGGAAATACGGGCTTTCACAGTGAAGTTGAGCTGTGAAGGCTTGTCAATGGACAGACTCTTAACAGGCTTACTGAGCAATTGGAGTGTACATATAACCCTGCTTAGGCTCTGGTGCTTTGTTATATGATTTTGTGAGAGTTTTCTCTTTTGAAGAAAAGAAGTCCTGTAACTCAAGTTACACTGCTGTTTTGACTGGAGTAGAGATGCAGCATTTTTGATACTCTGGAAGGTAGTGGCCAAGAGAAGCAGAAATCCTCCACTGTGCTCATCCTGGTGATGGTCAGTAGCTTTATAAAATGATGCAGAATGAACGATTTTGTCATGGATGCCGTTATATTTGGTTCAGTCAGGTGGACCATTTTCACCTCTCCGCCCCGACCATCCGACACCAGAGACAGGACAGGACAGGCCTCTCACTTAGCCTGAGCTCTTGAAATGCTCAGTCACGGCGCTTCCTCTCGGCACTGCGGCGGCAGAGGCCGAAGTGCCCAAAGCCGCCCCCTTCGGGCTTCGCGCTCTGGGCTCGGGGACAACGGACGGCAGCTGCTGCCCGGGCCGTGCTGCACGAGGACCGCACCGACCGCCTGCTGGGGCTCCCTGCGCGGCCACGGCAGCTGGGGGGAGACCGCCCAGCACCGCGCCACGGCAGCCGCCCCTCAGGCGCTGCGGCCGCCCCGGGCAGCGCGGGGCCCTGCGGCTGCTGCGTCTCTCCCGCTCGCGGCCCCTTGCTGGCAGAGCCGGCGTTTCTGGAGGGGACGGCGCGCGGCTGCACCGCTGAGCCGGCCGGAGCGAGATGGCGGTGGCACCGTCCGGCTGCGCCGGTGCCCGGCACGGGCCCAGCGGAAGCCCGCGAGCCCCGGTGCGGCGGCGCGGGGCGGGAGCTGCCGCAACGCTGCACGGGTGAGCAGGCGGGAGATGCCGAAGCTGCGCGGGGAAGCCTTCTGGAGGGAGACGCTGCGGAGCGCCCACTACGTGGTGGCGCCCATGGTGGACCAGAGCGAGCTGGCCTGGAGGCTGCTGAGCCGCCGCCACGGCGCCCAGCTCTGCTACACACCGATGCTGCACGCCCAGGTCTTCCTCAGGGACGCCAACTACCGCCGCGAGAATCTCTATGGCGAGGCCTGTCCCGAGGACCGCCCGCTCATCGTGCAGGTGAGCGCGGCCCCCGCCCCGGCTCGCCCTGCCAGCCCCATCGCCAGGAGCGGCGGCTGCCGCCGGGAGGAGCTTCGCTGCGCTCACCGTGCGGTGCCGTTCTTGGGTAATGCTGAGGACGCAAGTCAGCATTGCCAAACGCACCCGGGCCATCCACCCCACTCGTGCTAACAAATCCAGGCGTTTTCCAAATGTGCATGAGTTGAAGGTAGTCAGTCTCGTCCACATTTTAACGTGGTTATATAGGATGACTGAAATCTCATTTTCTTCATCTAAATACCGCTGACAGTACTTAGCTCACAAAGATGTGTGTTTTTCTATTTGTCCCATATTTAGCATAGGATTTGCTGTCGTAACCACAGGGGCCTGGAGCACTGGACTTCTCACAGGGTTTCAGTCCCCTGCACCTCATCTTTAGAGACAGATTACAGTTGGTCTTGTAGAGTCAGGGTGTGTCCCAGATCTGGTACCACTCAACGAGGATCACAGCTTTTTGAGTAGTTCTCTGAAACCCTGAGCTCAGTGTTTAGCTATAGAGGAAGGATGCAAGGAACATAGGACAGACTTCAAAGCATGTGTTGCTTCTGCTTCTGGACTACTTTGTGATGTTTGGGTACTTCACTCTATCCCAAAGAGGGAAGTGGCTTGTGGAGCTGAAGAATAATGCTGGGAAAGACAGCTGTCATGAGCAAAGGAATTACTGATTTCCACATGTGGATCAGTTAAATGGATGAGGACTCTTTACCCTGGAAAAGAAGTGTCTCCCTTGACTGAGGGGAGAGATAAGAGAAGCCTGTGGAAGTATTACTGGCTTGAAGATGATGAATGGGAAACAAGGAAGCGTAGTGGTAGTTATAAACTGCAGAATTCACTACTGTGGGATATACTGGATTCTGGAAGATTACGTGAGTTTAGAAAGCGAATGAAGGAAAACATTTGAGGGTCTTTAGGTGCAACAAACACACCTTCTGCTTCCAAAGTCTTTAAGCGTCTGCTGTTCCCTAGACATCTTGGTGCTGACCTTTGATCTGTCTCAGTACAGCTTTCACAGAATCACAGAATATTCTGAGTTGGAAGGGACCCACAAGGTACATCAAGTCCAACTCTTAAGTGAGTTGCCTATACAGGGATAGAACTCATAACTTTAGCACCATGCTCTAACCAACTGAGCTAATCTCAGCATCTTGTACATTCTTCTGGAGGAGGTAGTTTCTTTTGACACAGAAAAATACAAGTGGCAGAAATTCAAGTAATCATAGAAAGCTATGTCACAGATCTTCAGCTCAGTAAGCTGTGTGTCGTGGGTGACATTACCTGAAGAGGATCAGTTGCTGTGAGCTTGCTGTGTTGCCCTTCTTCCCACAGGCCACTATTGGACATAAAGTACAGAACTAACTAATCTTTGGATTGATCTTGTGCAGCAGTCCTTACAGATTTGGTCACAGAGTTTCACAATTAGATTAGGCAGAGGTACATCTGAGCTTAGCCTGCTTTGAAGATTTGTTTACTGCACTAACATCTCTCATGGCATGGTTGGAAGCTTTCCATAGTTTCAGTCATCTTAGAGAAAGCAAATATTAGTTGGTGTCGGTCATAATTTATGGAGGGCTTTAGGGTTTAAGTAACACCTTCTGCTCAGAAGTATTAAAGAGTTTAAATTTTGTTTCAAGTTTATGTAAAGATGTGATGTCATTGGTTTTTGTTCAAAATGAGTTTTAGAAAATCTTTTTAAAAGCATAAATGAGAAGAACAGTCTGTCCTCTTCAAAAAAGAAGCTTCAAATCAACTTATTTTATTAATTTTCTTTTTAGACTGTGCTTTAAATGTAATATTAATTACATTCCATTTAGACTGAGCATTTTACTATAGCCCATGTGTCTCTTTCACATTCCATGCTAATGGGAATTCATTTTAGAGGCAGTGGTGCTTATTGGTATCTAAAAATATTGAGCTGTCTCCAGACCCAGTGACATTATGGGTAACTCTTTCCTTAAGCACCACCTTTCCCTATTGAAATTCTA